>NC_136263.1:128477793-128705293 GCF_964187855.1 Myxine glutinosa
GGAGAGGATTGTTCAGAAAGTAGATGGGAGGGTTTTCCAGTCGATCTTTTCAAAGAGACATGGTAAGAGTGTGAGATTTGTTAGGATTGAAAGACATGTTCCACTTGTTTGATCAGTCTGTGATTTTGTCCAGGTCTGCAGAGAGTGAGGAGGCTGCAGACTGCCGATCTGAGTAATGAAGAATGGAGTGGCAGAGAGTGAGTTCATCAGCAAAGAGATAGAGAGGATTTTCAAGAAAGTCAGAGAGATCATTAATGAAGATCAGAAAAAGCACAGGGCCCAGAACACTGCCTTGGGGAACTCCAGGCTGAACAGGAAGGGGAGATGAGAGAAAGCCATTCAGGGCCACACGTTGACTACGACTAGAGAGGAAGTCCACAAGTTCCAGTGCTGGAACATCCTCCATGCTTTTGTGACTTAACTCCATGCAATTTTTTATTGTTTCCAAGACTGAAAACTCCAATGAAAGGAACTAATTTCGCATCAATAGAAGAGATCCAGAGAGCCTGACCAATGAGCTAAATAAATGTCCTTTTAGACAACGACTTCCAAGGGTGCTTTGAAACATTTTAGCGATGTTGGCTGGCATATATAGACTACCAGGGAGATTACTTTGAAGGTGACCATGAAACATGATTGGTATGTTTACAATAAAAGTTTATATTACTTTATTCCTACTGTCAGACCTCATATATATGTATATGTATGTATATATTGTTGCGGATATGAGGATGGCATTTTTTTTCTTGTATTGTATTGGAAATTGTTGTGTAACATTGGTTGGATATGGCCCCTCCTGCCTCCAGAGTTGTGTAAAGATAAAAAAGGGCGTCTCGGTAGTTAATTCCATAAACACCACATTGCAGGACACGATAAAACCCTTGTTCAGTAGCTTATATCTTATTATTTGTTTTAGAGTAAGGCCTTGTCTTCCATTAGAATGACACTCTATTGCACCAAGTGAAAGAATAGATTCCCTTCATTCCCATTCCCAAAAACCTCCATTTCCCCCTTTCGTCATTGCCAAGCCTCGATTGGCAATTACATCCCCTCCAAAGCCGCCATTTGCCACGAGGCAGGGTTGGGGAGGAAAGGCGGGTCCCCACCTCGTCAGAGAGGGGAGGAGTGAGTAAGCCCCACTCAACCAACCACAAACAAGGGGTTGGACTTCGAGAGGGTGTTGCAAGAAAGATCAAGGAGGTTCGCAAAGGATGAGGGGCGGGGCATATATATCCCGCTGCGGGACGTTCCCCAAGCAGATGAGTTCTGAGTCTGAAAAGAGACGACCTTCAGAGAGACAAGTGCGCAAGGAGAGAAAGACGCGTCAGACGATTTGGGAGAAAGAAGGGGAGGACCCAAAAGAGCCCGAGACGTGGAGCGACAACCAGCCCTGGCCGCGTGCAGCGAGATACGCGTGCCGCCGTCGCCCTGCTCGCTCCCAGCCTGACGAGGCCCGGCTTGCTGTGCGCCCTGCCAAGCCTTCCAGCTTGTGGTCCGAGCTGAACATTCCTCCTTCCAGCCAATCCACTCTGCAATTCCCCGCGTGAGTCTGTGTCTTCGTTTGTTCTGTCCTGGGTATTAATTAAGCCTGTTAGGTAAGTTAGTCATTTGCACTGTGTCACCTGCGTCTCATGTCCCCTGTAAATAATCGTGACTGCTCTTTTTGCTTATGTGCGTGTAAACAATAAACCCCGTTACTCTTCTGTACGTCTTCTTCTTCCTCTTTGCATTCGGTCGCTTTAGAGTTTTCCCACATTGAGTAGCTGTGGCGCGATACGGCCAACGTCTGGGTGAATTCGGGTGAGTCGGGGAAAAAAACTGTTCGGTCGCGGTTACCTCCGCTCGGTAAAAGTAACATCTAATCCGCGGACCGTAACAAATTGGTGTCGGGGAGTGAGATACGGACCCGAAGCGCGCCTAACGCGCTCAAAATTACGAGCTGCTGGAAATTTGTGTTGTAAAGCAAAACCCGAATTTTGAAATCGCGCCATGGCTGGTCAAGGCGACGGGATGCCGGTGGGAGAGAAAATCGGGGTAGAATCGACCCAGGACCTCGGGGAAATGTATGTGGAGGAAAGGGAGGAGGAGAAAAATGGCAATGTGGTTGCGGAGGTTTCAGACGCGCAAAATGGCGCTCTCGCGCACTAGGTTACGGCGGCACCAAATCTGGCGGCGCCCGTGACCGTAGCAGCACCGGTGAATTGGGACCTCTTTATGATACAAATAAAGGCGCTCATGGTCCAGACAAGTGAAGACCTGAGGAATGAATTGGGGAACCGGATGGATGCTCAGAGTGAGCAAAGAAGGGACGAAGCGAGGGCTCAGAGTGAGCAATTGGGGGTAATGAGGGATGAAGCGAGGGGTACCGGGGAGGGGTTAGACAATAATTTTAAGGGATTAGACAAGAAATTTGGGAAGTTAGACGACAAATTTGAGGGGTTAGACAACGGGATAAAAGAGGTAAAGAATGGGTTAACGGGGGTGGAAAATAGAATGGCTGCCCAGGAGAATCAGATAGAGGGGGTGAAAAATGGGTTAATGGGGTTAGAAAATAGGATGGAAGGCAAATTGCGGGAAATAGGGGAGCAATCCGCCCGAGAAATTAAACAAATGGGAGAGCAGATAGAGGAGGTGAAAATCGGGGTAGAAACCAAACTGGATGCTCAGACGGATTAATTGGGACAGATGAGGGTGGCATCTACAAAAGAGAGGGAGGAGATGAAAGAGGAGATACGACGAGGTGTAAGTGAGGAGGTCTCGGGGGTACGCGAGGAGGTAAAGCGAGGTGAAAAGCGTATAGAGAAAGAGGTGAGAAATGGGACGGCAAAGTTACAGGGGGGAATAGAGGACCTGACGGAGGAGGTGGAACAGCTGACGGAGGGACAAAAAGAACTAACGGAGCAGGTTCAAAGGAACACTGCGGTACTAGGAGGGTTAAAAGCGACACAAAGAGACATCAAGGACGACATAATAGCGACACAGAGGCAATGTCAGATGGTACGTGAGGGACTGACAACGAGGTTGGACGAGGTGATGGAGGTAATGGAGACAAAGGACCGAGAGGTGAGGACGCACATAGAGACGGTCAAAATAGCCTTAGAGGACGAACTTGATGAGATGCACCGAGAAATAAAAGAGGTGAAGCAAAAATTAGAGGAAGTGGAAGAAGAGGTGAGTGAAATTAAGAAGAGACGGACAGAAACTAAGAGAGAAATACAGGAGGAGGTGATGGAATATGTACAAGGTCGGTGCTCAACTCATAATGGTGTGCTCACTAACCAAATAAAGAATTTGCAGGTGGCGAAGGAGGTGCGGAGACCAGGTGCCAAGGTGAGTGGCGATATACGTGGAAATGTATATGATGTGAGGAAAGCTTCAGTCGGCTTGGGGGTTGATTTGGATCCGGGTGTTCGTGAGAGGCCGTTGGTGAAGTGTGCGACAGGTACGGTGTGCGAAAAAGGAGGTGTGCGAGAATGTCCGACTCTGGGGTGTGTGAGGAAAAAGTTCGCGCCGAGGAGTGAGTGTGCTGTCGAGAGTGAGTCGGTCGTAGCGCGTGTGCGAGGGAGCACATGGAAGCGCGTAGTGAGGAGTGTTACAGAGGATGTAACGGAAGCATGCACGCCTGTGGTGAGTGTTACAGAGGATGTAATGGGAGAGTGTGCACGAGAAAGGTGTGTAACGGACGGGTGCATGGGGAAAGAGTGCGCTGTCAAAGGTAAGGAAGAATGCACACCTGTGGTGAGTGTTACAGAGGGTGTAACGGGAGAGTGTGTGCAAGAGTGTGCGCGAGAAAGGTGTGTAACGGACAGGTGCGTGAGGAAAGAGTGCGCTGTCGAGAGTAAGGGTGAGTGCGCTGTCAAGAGTGGTGGTGAAAGTAGTGAGAGTGACACGGAGCGTGAGTTGGTTGTGACAGGTGAGAGAGGATGTACAACTGGAATGGAAGGATGCACACCTGGAATGGTAGAGCGTGTGTGGGAATGCACACTTGAGTTGGTAGTGAGGCACGTGGTTGGGTGTGCGAGTGAGAGCACACCTGTGATTGTCACAGAGGAGGTGACCGAGGAGGGGGCGCGAAGAGGTGTGTTGGTGAGGTGTGCGAACAACGAGTGTGTGCAAAGGTGTTCGGTGGTCAGGTATGTGACCAAGTCTGTGAGCGAAAGAACGAATGCAATAACGAAGTACGCGGGGTGTACGGGCGGCGTTGGAGCACAGAGCTCGGTGAGGGTGAAAGGGGTAGCGTATGCGTGTAAGCATGCAGGTGAGGCATCGACGGTAACCGGGTTAGCGGTTAAAACGACATTTAGCCGAATCGGGCCCTCGGTGCACGTCGGGCAGCTTCGCGTGCCGCGAGGACCAGCGGGGATCCGAACCACGGCGGGTTCGAAAGGACCGCCGTACGTGATCCACGCTGGGCCGCGCTTGGAACGGCCGTGTCCGTGCTCCACCAGGCGGAACGGGCAGCCCGATAGGAAGGGTCGTCATGGCGACCCCCTTTTGTTGAGACGTTCCGGCAGGTCGAGATCGGGCAATTGGATGGCTCCGTGCCGAGGTGGTGCGTGGGATCTCGGCCCGGGTAAGCGTCCTTCCCTGCACCGAGTGTCGGACGCATCCAGCCGCCAGCACCAAAGAACCCGCATTCATTGCTCGGCTGTACGAAGCCGAGCTTTAGAAGTGAATTGGCGCACTGAGAGGATCTAGTAAGTAGACTGTAATGATGAGGATAGTGGTCTGGACCCGAAATTAGAAAAACAAAAGTTGATGATTGGCAAAGGATTGGCAGAGTGATGATTGGCAGAGGATTGGTAGAGTGATTGGCAAATTTTTGATTGGCCGAAATTTGGTGAGCAAAATTGGTAGTGGAACGTCCCCGATGAGGTGGGATGGCAACTCTGTCATCCCTCACAGAGGGGGGCAAAGGAGCACTAGATTTATGGGGTTTATGGCAGTGTAAGCTCGCCGAGGGAGGGTTTGGATAATGTGTAGGGACCTAGAAGATGACATTAGGTAACGGTAAGGTTAGTTAGTGACAATGACACCTGTAGTGGGGACGCAGGTAGAGTAGAGTGGATGATAATGACGTGGGAGCGCAATAGTTTAAAGGGGCGACTGGGAAGCGCAAGTTCCAGAGGGGAGTAGTTAGATGAGATGATGCCGTGTGTTTGAGGATTCAACAGGTGTGATTGAACAGGTGTGATTGCACAGGTGTGCAACTGAACAGGTGTATGGAGCAGTGTATGAGGGAGTAGTGGTGATTGCGTGTGGTGTTGACCAAATGGTCCAGGAAGGAAGGAGGGTGCAGGTGGCACCAGGTGTGAGTGCACAGGTGTGCAACAACAGATATGAGGAACAGGTGTATGGAATCAATAGTTGTGTGGAAGACATGGAGTGTGGAATATATGGAGTATTGGAATGGATGGTCGTGGAGTGAGTATGGTGGAAATTGTGGAGTGGAGTGGATGGTGCGAAGGTGTGAATGGGGGAAGAGTGGACCCCCATCACGAATACCCGGGGCGGGTAGTGTAAGTGTTAGGTAGAGGGAACAGGTAAATTGTGGTTGGATATTGGCATCTGTGGTGCGGGTGGAAGAATGATGTTTGGATGGGTGCATTAGTGTTGTGGAAATGGCTGGGCGTGTAGCCTGTTAGTGTGTGTAGTTGGTTTGGGCACTCCACCACTGTGAGGATGTCGGCCAGGTGAGGCCGCAGGTGGGCTCTGGGAGCCGGTAGTTGTGGATGGGGCCCGGGATCCGGAGGACGGACCTGGGTAGCCCAGTGCCAGAGGGCACCAAGGGGTGACAGAGCCAGGAGGGGCCTTCCCCAGTTAGTTAGGTTAGGGTGAGGAGCTAGGTAAGCTCGGGTGGCAACTACAGTGGTGGAGGTGTGCAGGTGGGTAGACCTGCTGGGAGAGCTACACGCCCCAGCCCAGAAATTGTGCAACGGCACCGGGAGATGAATCGGGGGAGTGAGACCCCAAATTGAGAAGCACCACAGTTTGGTCAATGGGAATTGGTTTTTAGAACCCATAGTGTAAGATGGCCAATGGATTGGCAGGGAAAGACCCCGGGTAGTGTAAAGTGTGTTAAAGTCATTTAGAGGATAGTTAGGATTGAAGTCTCCTCGCACCATCTGCATCCACTCACCTGAGATGACGTACCTCCACGCCATGCCATGTTTTTAATATTTGCATGTGCAAATGTTTTGGATTGTGAGACGCATCATGACGTGGGTGTGACATTGTGCTTGATGTTCCATCTCTTCCTCCTTATGAGGATTGATGAATTGGGTGATGGCAAATTTTGAAGTAGAGGGATTGTGAAGACGAATTTGGTATAAGGGAAATATGGGGAAGACGTGACAGTAGTGACGAATTTGTAAATGTGTAGATTTTGTACATATGGGGTAAGGGCAAGGGTAGTGTAGGTGACAGGGGGGTGACGTACGGTAGGGACGAGCTTTCTCACTTCGCTCTCCGTACGCATTTCGCCCTGCATTGCCTTGTTCGATGTGTACCCTTGTGACCTTACCCCTCGCTCATCTGTCTTCCCCCTTTTGTCTCCCACATGACCTGTGCGCCATTGGGCGCCGAGGGGAGTGTGCGTGAGTCCGCCATTGTGCGCCCGGAACTCCCAGAACCAGCTGTCTGCATCGATGCACCACATTATGGACCACATGTCTGTGGCCGAGCACCACTGATGGACCCCATGGGTTGGGGCATGGCCCCTCTGCTGGAACCGGCCATGAGGGCCCAAAATCTTGCTGGCGGACCTTGGCCACAGGGCAACGATGCCCCACAGGTGAACCATACACTAGTCGGCCTGGTGGGCCATAAATAAATAAAAGGGACACGGGTGCAAGTTTTACTACAAATAGGCCGCTAGCAAAGGAAAAAGACAACATCTGGAAGAAATAATAATAGCTAGCAGAGGGAGCCGAAGAGCAAGAGACCACCTGCAGGGTTAGGGGTTGTTGATTTATTTTTATTAATTGAACAGTGATGACTGTGCACCGATTAGTGCTTGAGGGTGTATTGGTGCGTTTTTGGGTGCTTTCATGGTGTGTCGATGCAGAGCAGACTGTCTTCCCCCCCCCCCCCCCCCCAGAAAGAACAATTACAGGTCCTGGGTTACGTTTTGTAAATAAAAGTAGCGTCAATTGTAAATAATGCTCCCCACCATCAGTGTGTAGTTTGAAGACCATTCCGCAATTCGGTTAACTGTGGGCGTGAGTCTGTTAGGCAGGGTGCAATGGAGCAGCGGGACACATTTATTTATGTTTTAAAACTGTCACACTCAGGGTCAGGTTAAAAGTAGAGGGAACTACACCTACGTGTCACAGTAAATTAAAGTTATAGGCCCGGGCCGTGTCTAAGAGGAGGAGGGTGCAGTGTTGCGGATATGAGGATGGCATTTTTAAAATTGTATTGTATTGGAAATTGTTGTGTAACATTGTTGGATATGGCCCCTCCTGCCTCCAGAGTTGTGTAGAGATCAAAAAGGGCGTCTCGGTAGTTAATTCCATAAACACCACATTGCAGGACACGATAAAACCCTTGTTCAGTAGCTGATATCTTATTATGTGTTTTAGAGTAAGGCCTTGTCTTCCATTAGAATGACACTCCATTGCACCAAGTGAAAGAATAGATTCCCTTCATTCCCATTCCCAAAAACCTCCATTTCCCCCTTTCGTCATTGCCAAGCCTCGATTGGCAATTACATCCCCTCCAAAGCCGCCATTGGCCACGAGGCAGGGTTGGGGAGGAAAGGCGGGTCCCCACCTCGTCAGAGAGGGGAGGAGTGAGTAAGCCCCACTCAACCAACCACAAACAAGGCGTTGGACTTCGAGAGGGTGTGGCAAGAAAGATCAAGGAGGTTCGCAAAGGTTGAGGGGCGGGGCATATATAACCCGCTGCGGGACGTTCCCCAAGTAGATGAGTTCTGAGCCTGAAAAGAGACGACCTTCAGAGAGACAAGTGCGCAAGGAGAGAAAGACGCGTCAGACGATTTGGGAGAAAGAAGGGGAGGACCCAAAAGAGCCCGAGACGTGGAGCGACAACCAGCCCCGGCCGCGTGCAGTGAGATACGCGTGCCGCCGTCGCCCTGCTCGCTCCCAGCCTTACGAGGCCCGGCTTGCTGTGCGCCCTGCCAAGCCTTCCAGCTTGTGGTCCGAGCTGAACATTCCTCCTTCCAGCCAATCCACTCTGCAATTCCCCTCGTGAGTCTGTGTCTTCGTTTGTTCTGTCCTGGGTATTAATTAAGCCTGTTAGGTAAGTTAGTCATTTGCACTGTGTCACCTGCGTCTCATGTCCCCTGTAAATAATCGTGACTGCTCTTTTTGCTTATGTGCGTGTAAACAATAAACCCCGTTACTCTTCTGTACGTCTTCTTCTTCCTCTTTGCATTCGGTCGCTTTAGAGTTTTCCCACATTGAGTAGCTGTGGCGCGATACGGCCAACGTCTGGGTGAATCGGGTGAGTCGGGGAAAAAAACTGTTCGGCCGCGGTTACCTCCGCTCGGTAAAAGTAACATCTAATCCGCGGACCGTAACAAATTGGTGTCGGGGAGTGAGATACGGACCCGAAGCGCGCTTAACGCGCTCAAAATTACGAGCTGCTGGAAATTTGTGTTGTAAAGCAAAACCCGAATTTTGAAATTGCGCCATGGCTGGTCAAGGCGACGGGATGCCGGTGGGAGAGAAATTCGGGGTAGAATCGACCCAGGACCTCGGGGAAATGTATGTGGAGGAAAGGGAGGAGGAGAAAAATAGCAATGTGGTTGCGGAGGTTTCAGACGCGCAAAATGGCGCTCTCGCGCACGAGGTTACGGCGGCACCAAATCTGGCGGCGCCCGTGACCGTAGCAGCACCGGTGAATTGGGACCTCTTTATGATACAAATAAAGGCGCTCATGGTCCAGACAAGTGAAGACCTGAGGAATGAATTGGGGAACCGGATGGATGCTCAGAGTGAGCAAATAAGGGACGAAGCGAGGGCTCAGAGTGAGCAATTGGGGGTAATGAGGGATGAAGCGAGGGGTACCGGGGAGGGGTTAGACAATAATTTTAAGGGATTAGACAAGAAATTTGGGAAGTTAGACGACAAATTTGAGGGGTTAGACAACGGGATAAAAGAGGTAAAGAATGGGTTAACGGGTGTGGAAAATAGAATGGCTGCCCAGGAGAATCAGATAGAGGGGGTGAAAAATGGGTTAATGGGGTTAGAAAATAGGATGGAAGGCAAATTGCGGGAAATAGGGGAGCAATCCGCCCGAGAAATTAAACAAATGGGAGAGCAGATAGAGGCGGTGAAAATCGGGGTAGAAACCAAACTGGATGCTCAGACGGATGAATTGGGACAGATGAGGGTGGCATCTACAAAAGAGAGGGAGGAGATGAAAGAGGAGATACGACGAGGTGTAAGTGAGGAGGTCTCGGGGATACGCGAGGAGGTAAAGCGAGGTGAAAAGCGTATAGAGAAAGAGGTGAGAAATGGGACGGCAAAGTTACAGGGGGGAATAGAGGACCTGACGGAGGAGGTGGAACAGCTGACGGAGGGACAAAAAGAACTAACGGAGCAGGTTCAAAGGAACACTGCGGTACTAGGAGGGTTAAAAGCGACACAAAGAGACATCAAGGACGACTTAATAGCGACACAGAGGCAATGTCAGATGGTACGTGAGGGACTGACAACGAGGTTGGACGAGGTGATGGAGGTAATGGAGACGAAGGACCGAGAGGTGAGGACGCACATAGAGACGGTCAAAATAGCCTTAGAGGACGAACTTGAGGAGACGCACCGAGAAATAAAAGAGGTGAAGCAAAAATTAGAGGAAGTGGAAGAAGAGGTGAGTGAAATTAAGAAGAGACGGACAGAAACTAAGAGAGAAATACAGGAGGAGGTGATGGAATATGTACAAGGTCGGTGCTCAACTCATAATGGTGTGCTCACTAACCAAATAAAGAATTTGCAGGTGGCGAAGGAGGTGCGGAGACCAGGTGCCAAGGTGAGTGGCGATATACGTGGAAATGTATATGATGTGAGGAAAGCTTCAGTCGGCTTGGGGGTTGATTTGGATCCGGGTGTTCGTGAGAGGCCGTTGGTGAAGTGTGCGACAGGTACGGTGTGCGAAAAAGGAGGTGTGCGAGAATGTCCGACTCTGGGGTGTGTGAGGAAAAAGTTCGCGCCGAGGAGTGAGTGTGCTGTCGAGAGTGAGTCGGTCGTAGCGCGTGTGCGAGGGAGCACATGGAAGCGCGTAGTGAGGAGTGTTACAGAGGATGTAACGGAAGCATGCACGCCTGTGGTGAGTGTTACAGAGGATGTAACGGGAGAGTGTGCGCGAGAAAGGTGTGTAACGGACGGGTGCATGGGGAAAGAGTGCGCTGTCAAAGGTAAGGAAGAATGCACACCTGTGGTGAGTGTTACAGAGGGTGTAACGGGAGAGTGTGCGCAAGAGTGTGCGCGAGAAAGGTGTGTAACGGACAGGTGCGTGAGGAAAGAGTGCGCTGTCGAGAGTAAGGGTGAGTGCGCTGTCAAGAGTGGTGGTGAAAGTAGTGAGAGTGACACGGAGCGTGAGTTGGTTGTGACAGGTGAGAGAGGATGTACAACTGGAATGGAAGGATGCACACCTGGAATGGTAGAGCGTGTGTGGGAATGCACACTTGAGTTGGTAGTGAGGCACGTGGTTGGGTGTGCGAGTGAGAGCACACCTGTGATTGTCACAGAGGAGGTGACCGAGGAGGGGGCGCGAAGAGGTGTGTTGGTGAGGTGTGCGAACAACGAGTGTGTGCAAAGGTGTTCGGTGGTCAGGTATGTGACCAAGTCTGTGAGCGAAAGAACGAATGCAATAACGAAGTACGCGGGGTGTACGGGCGGCGTTGGAGCACAGAGCTCGGTGAGGGTGAAAGGGGTAGCGTATGCGTGTAAGCATGCAGGTGAGGCATCGACGGTAACCGGGTTAGCGGTTAAAACGACATTTAGCCGAATCGGGCCCTCGGTGCACGTCGGGCAGCTTCGCGTGCCGCGAGGACCAGCGGGGATCCGAACCACGGCGGGTTCGAAAGGACCGCCGTACGTGATCCACGCTGGGCCGCGCTTGGAACGGCCGTGTCCGTGCTCCACCAGGCGGAACGGGCAGCCCGATAGGAAGGGTCGTCATGGCGACCCCCTTTTGTTGAGACGTTCCGGCAGGTCGAGATCGGGCAATTGGATGGCTCCGTGCCGAGGTGGTGCGTGGGATCTCGGCCCGGGTAAGCGTCCTTCCCTGCACCGAGTGTCGGACGCATCCAGCCGCCAGCACCAAAGAACCCGCATTCATTGCTCGGCTGTACGAAGCCGAGCTTTAGAAGTGAATTGGCGCACTGAGAGGATCTAGTAAGTAGACTGTAATGATGAGGATAGTGGTCTGGACCCGAAATTAGAAAAACAAAAGTTGATGATTGGCAAAGGATTGGCAGAGTGATGATTGGCAGAGGATTGGTAGAGTGATTGGCAAATTTTTGATTGGCCGAAATTTGGTGAGCAAAATTGGTAGTGGAACGTCCCCGATGAGGTGGGATGGCAACTCTGTCATCCCTCACAGAGGGGGGCAAAGGAGCACTAGATTTATGGGGTTTATGGCAGTGTAAGCTCGCCGAGGGAGGGTTTGGATAATGTGTAGGGACCTAGAAGATGACATTAGGTAACGGTAAGGTTAGTTAGTGACAATGACACCTGTAGTGGGGACGCAGGTAGAGTAGAGTGGATGATAATGACGTGGGAGCGCAATAGTTTAAAGGGGCGACTGGGAAGCGCAAGTTCCAGAGGGGAGTAGTTAGATGAGATGATGCCGTGTGTTTGAGGATTCAACAGGTGTGATTGAACAGGTGTGATTGCACAGGTGTGCAACTGAACAGGTGTATGGAGCAGTGTATGAGGGAGTAGTGGTGATTGCGTGTGGTGTTGACCAAATGGTCCAGGAAGGAAGGAGGGTGCAGGTGGCACCAGGTGTGAGTGCACAGGTGTGCAACAACAGATATGAGGAACAGGTGTATGGAATCAATAGTTGTGTGGAAGACATGGAGTGTGGAATATATGGAGTATTGGAATGGATGGTCGTGGAGTGAGTATGGTGGAAATTGTGGAGTGGAGTGGATGGTGCGAAGGTGTGAATGGGGGAAGAGTGGACCCCCATCACGAATACCCGGGGCGGGTAGTGTAAGTGTTAGGTAGAGGGAACAGGTAAATTGTGGTTGGATATTGGCATCTGTGGTGCGGGTGGAAGAATGATGTTTGGATGGGTGCATTAGTGTTGTGGAAATGGCTGGGCGTGTAGCCTGTTAGTGTGTGTAGTTGGTTTGGGCACTCCACCACTGTGAGGATGTCGGCCAGGTGAGGCCGCAGGTGGGCTCTGGGAGCCGGTAGTTGTGGATGGGGCCCGGGATCCGGAGGACGGACCTGGGTAGCCCAGTGCCAGAGGGCACCAAGGGGTGACAGAGCCAGGAGGGGCCTTCCCCAGTTAGTTAGGTTAGGGTGAGGAGCTAGGTAAGCTCGGGTGGCAACTACAGTGGTGGAGGTGTGCAGGTGGGTAGACCTGCTGGGAGAGCTACACGCCCCAGCCCAGAAATTGTGCAACGGCACCGGGAGATGAATCGGGGGAGTGAGACCCCAAATTGAGAAGCACCACAGTTTGGTCAATGGGAATTGGTTTTTAGAACCCATAGTGTAAGATGGCCAATGGATTGGCAGGGAAAGACCCCGGGTAGTGTAAAGTGTGTTAAAGTCATTTAGAGGATAGTTAGGATTGAAGTCTCCTCGCACCATCTGCATCCACTCACCTGAGATGACGTACCTCCACGCCATGCCATGTTTTTAATATTTGCATGTGCAAATGTTTTGGATTGTGAGACGCATCATGACGTGGGTGTGACATTGTGCTTGATGTTCCATCTCTTCCTCCTTATGAGGATTGATGAATTGGGTGATGGCAAATTTTGAAGTAGAGGGATTGTGAAGACGAATTTGGTATAAGGGAAATATGGGGAAGACGTGACAGTAGTGACGAATTTGTAAATGTGTAGATTTTGTACATATGGGGTAAGGGCAAGGGTAGTGTAGGTGACAGGGGGGTGACGTACGGTAGGGACGAGCTTTCTCACTTCGCTCTCCGTACGCATTTCGCCCTGCATTGCCTTGTTCGATGTGTACCCTTGTGACCTTACCCCTCGCTCATCTGTCTTCCCCCTTTTGTCTCCCACATGACCTGTGCGCCATTGGGCGCCGAGGGGAGTGTGCGTGAGTCCGCCATTGTGCGCCCGGAACTCCCAGAACCAGCTGTCTGCATCGATGCACCACATTATGGACCACATGTCTGTGGCCGAGCACCACTGATGGACCCCATGGGTTGGGGCATGGCCCCTCTGCTGGAACCGGCCATGAGGGCCCAAAATCTTGCTGGCGGACCTTGGCCACAGGGCACCGATGCCCCACAGGTGAACCATACACTAGTCGGCCTGGTGGGCCATAAATAAATAAAAGGGACACGTTGGGTGCAAGTTTTACTACAAATAGGCCGCTAGCAAAGGAAAAAGACAACATCTGGAAGAAATAATAATAGCTAGCAGAGGGAGCCGAAGAGCAAGAGACCACCTGCAGGGTTAGGGGTTGTTGATTTATTTTTATTAATTGAACAGTGATGACTGTGCACCGATTAGTGCTTGAGGGTGTATTGGTGCGTTTTTGGGTGCTTTCATGGTGTGTCGATGCAGAGCAGACTGTCTTCCCCCCCCCCCCCCCCCAGAAAGAACAATTACAGGTCCTGGGTTACGTTTTGTAAATAAAAGTAGCGTCAATTGTAAATAATGCTCCCCACCGTCAGTGTGTTGTTTGAAGACCATTCCGCAATTCGGTTAACTGTGGGCGTGAGTCTGTTAGGCAGGGTGCAATGGAGCAGCGGGACACATTTATTTATGTTTTAAAACTGTCACACTCAGGGTCAGGTTAAAAGTAGAGGGAACTACACCTACGTGTCACAGTAAATTAAAGTTATAGGCCCGGGCCGTGTCTAAGAGGAGGAGGGTGCAGTGTTGCGGATATGAGGATGGCATTTTTAAAATTGTATTGTATTGGAAATTGTTGTGTAACATTGTTGGATATGGCCCCTCCTGCCTCCAGAGTTGTGTAGAGATCAAAAAGGGCGTCTCGGTAGTTAATTCCATAAACACCACATTGCAGGACATGATAAAACCCTTGTTCAGTAGCTGATATCTTATTATGTGTTTTAGAGTAAGGCCTTGTCTTCCATTAGAATGACACTCCATTGCACCAAGTGAAAGAATAGATTCCCTTCATTCCCATTCCCAAAAACCTCCATTTCCCCCTTTCGTCATTGCCAAGCCTCGATTGGCAATTACATCCCCTCCAAAGCCGCCATTGGCCACGAGGCAGGGTTGGGGAGGAAAGGCGGGTCCCCACCTCGTCAGAGAGGGGAGGAGTGAGTAAGCCCCACTCAACCAACCACAAACAAGGCGTTGGACTTCGAGAGGGTGTGGCAAGAAAGATCAAGGAGGTTCGCAAAGGTTGAGGGGCGGGGCATATATAACCCGCTGCGGGACGTTCCCCAAGTAGATGAGTTCTGAGCCTGAAAAGAGACGACCTTCAGAGAGACAAGTGCGCAAGGAGAGAAAGACGCGTCAGACGATTTGGGAGAAAGAAGGGGAGGACCCAAAAGAGCCCGAGACGTGGAGCGACAACCAGCCCCGGCCGCGTGCAGTGAGATACGCGTGCCGCCGTCGCCCTGCTCGCTCCCAGCCTTACGAGGCCCGGCTTGCTGTGCGCCCTGCCAAGCCTTCCAGCTTGTGGTCCGAGCTGAACATTCCTCCTTCCAGCCAATCCACTCTGCAATTCCCCTCGTGAGTCTGTGTCTTCGTTTGTTCTGTCCTGGGTATTAATTAAGCCTGTTAGGTAAGTTAGTCATTTGCACTGTGTCACCTGCGTCTCATGTCCCCTGTAAATAATCGTGACTGCTCTTTTTGCTTATGTGCGTGTAAACAATAAACCCCGTTACTCTTCTGTACGTCTTCTTCTTCCTCTTTGCATTCGGTCGCTTTAGAGTTTTCCCACATTGAGTAGCTGTGGCGCGATACGGCCAACGTCTGGGTGAATCGGGTGAGTCGGGGAAAAAAACTGTTCGGCCGCGGTTACCTCCGCTCGGTAAAAGTAACATCTAATCCGCGGACCGTAACAAATTGGTGTCGGGGAGTGAGATACGGACCCGAAGCGCGCTTAACGCGCTCAAAATTACGAGCTGCTGGAAATTTGTGTTGTAAAGCAAAACCCGAATTTTGAAATTGCGCCATGGCTGGTCAAGGCGACGGGATGCCGGTGGGAGAGAAAATCGGGGTAGAATCGACCCAGGACCTCGGGGAAATGTATGTGGAGGAAAGGGAGGAGGAGAAAAATAGCAATGTGGTTGCGGAGGTTTCAGACGCGCAAAATGGCGCTCTCGCGCACGAGGTTACGGCGGCACCAAATCTGGCGGCGCCCGTGACCGTAGCAGCACCGGTGAATTGGGACCTCTTTATGATACAAATAAAGGCGCTCATGGTCCAGACAAGTGAAGACCTGAGGAATGAATTGGGGACCGGATGGATGCTCAGAGTGAGCAAATAAGGGACGAAGCGAGGGCTCAGAGTGAGCAATTGGGGTAATGAGGGATGAAGCGAGGGGTACCGGGGAGGGGTTAGACAATAATTTTAAGGGATTAGACAAGAAATTTGGGAAGTTAGACGACAAATTTGAGGGGTTAGACAACGGGATAAAAGAGGTAAAGAATGGGTTAACGGGTGTGGAAAATAGAATGGCTGCCCAGGAGAATCAGATAGAGGGGGTGAAAAATGGGTTAATGGGGTTAGAAAATAGGATGGAAGGCAAATTGCGGGAAATAGGGGAGCAATCCGCCCGAGAAATTAAACAAATGGGAGAGCAGATAGAGGAGGTGAAAATCGGGGTAGAAACCAAACTGGATGCTCAGACGGATGAATTGGGACAGATGAGGGTGGCATCTACAAAAGAGAGGGAGGAGATGAAAGAGGAGATACGACGAGGTGTAAGTGAGGAGGTCTCGGGGATACGCGAGGAGGTAAAGCGAGGTGAAAAGCGTATAGAGAAAGAGGTGAGAAATGGGACGGCAAAGTTACAGGGGGGAATAGAGGACCTGACGGAGGAGGTGGAACAGCTGACGGAGGGACAAAAAGAACTAACGGAGCAGGTTCAAAGGAACACTGCGGTACTAGGAGGGTTAAAAGCGACACAAAGAGACATCAAGGACGACTTAATAGCGACACAGAGGCAATGTCAGATGGTACGTGAGGGACTGACAACGAGGTTGGACGAGGTGATGGAGGTAATGGAGACGAAGGACCGAGAGGTGAGGACGCACATAGAGACGGTCAAAATAGCCTTAGAGGACGAACTTGAGGAGACGCACCGAGAAATAAAAGAGGTGAAGCAAAAATTAGAGGAAGTGGAAGAAGAGGTGAGTGAAATTAAGAAGAGACGGACAGAAACTAAGAGAGAAATACAGGAGGAGGTGATGGAATATGTACAAGGTCGGTGCTCAACTCATAATGGTGTGCTCACTAACCAAATAAAGAATTTGCAGGTGGCGAAGGAGGTGCGGAGACCAGGTGCCAAGGTGAGTGGCGATATACGTGGAAATGTATATGATGTGAGGAAAGCTTCAGTCGGCTTGGGGGTTGATTTGGATCCGGGTGTTCGTGAGAGGCCGTTGGTGAAGTGTGCGACAGGTACGGTGTGCGAAAAAGGAGGTGTGCGAGAATGTCCGACTCTGGGGTGTGTGAGGAAAAAGTTCGCGCCGAGGAGTGAGTGTGCTGTCGAGAGTGAGTCGGTCGTAGCGCGTGTGCGAGGGAGCACATGGAAGCGCGTAGTGAGGAGTGTTACAGAGGATGTAACGGAAGCATGCACGCCTGTGGTGAGTGTTACAGAGGATGTAACGGGAGAGTGTGCGCGAGAAAGGTGTGTAACGGACGGGTGCATGGGGAAAGAGTGCGCTGTCAAAGGTAAGGAAGAATGCACACCTGTGGTGAGTGTTACAGAGGGTGTAACGGGAGAGTGTGCGCAAGAGTGTGCGCGAGAAAGGTGTGTAACGGACAGGTGCGTGAGGAAAGAGTGCGCTGTCGAGAGTAAGGGTGAGTGCGCTGTCAAGAGTGGTGGTGAAAGTAGTGAGAGTGACACGGAGCGTGAGTTGGTTGTGACAGGTGAGAGAGGATGTACAACTGGAATGGAAGGATGCACACCTGGAATGGTAGAGCGTGTGTGGGAATGCACACTTGAGTTGGTAGTGAGGCACCGTACCTGGTTGGGTGTGCGAGTGAGAGCACACCTGTGATTGTCACAGAGGAGGTGACCGAGGAGGGGGCGCGAAGAGGTGTGTTGGTGAGGTGTGCGAACAACGAGTGTGTGCAAAGGTGTTCGGTGGTCAGGTATGTGACCAAGTCTGTGAGCGAAAGAACGAATGCAATAACGAAGTACGCGGGGTGTACGGGCGGCGTTGGAGCACAGAGCTCGGTGAGGGTGAAAGGGGTAGCGTATGCGTGTAAGCATGCAGGTGAGGCATCGACGGTAACCGGGTTAGCGGTTAAAACGATATTTAGCCGAATCGGGCCCTCGGTGCACGTCGGGCAGCTTCGCGTGCCGCGAGGACCAGCGGGGATCCGAACCACGGCGGGTTCGAAAGGACCGCCGTACGTGATCCATGCTGGGCTGCGCTTGGAACGGCCGTGTCCGTGCTCCACCAGGCGGAACGGGCAGCCCGATAGGAAGGGTCGTCATGGCGACCCCCTTTTGTTGAGACGTTCCGGCAGGTCGAGATCGGGCAATTGGATGGCTCCGTGCCGAGGTGGTGCGTGGGATCTCGGCCCGGGTAAGCGTCCTTCCCTGCACCGAGTGTTGGACGCATCCAGCCGCCGGCACCAAAGAACCCGCATTCATTGCTCGGCTGTACGAAGCCGAGCTTTAGAAGTGAATTGGCGCACCGAGAGGATCTAGTAAGTAGACTGTAATGATGAGGATAGTGGTCTGGACCCGAAATTAGAAAAACAAAAGTTGATGATTGGCAAAGGATTGGCAGAGTGATGATTGGCAGAGGATTGGTAGAGTGATTGGCAAATTTTTGATTGGCCGAAATTTGGTGAGCAAAATTGGTAGTGGAACGTCCCCGATGTGGTGGGATGGCAACTCTGTCATCCCTCACAGAGGGGGGCAAAGGAGCACTAGATTTATGGGGTTTATGGCAGTGTAAGCTCGCCGAGGGAGGGTTTGGATAATGTGTAGGGACCTAGAAGATGACATTAGGTAACGGTAAGGTTAGTTAGTGACAATGACACCTGTAGTGGGGACGCAGGTAGAGTAGAGTGGATGATAATGACGTGGGAGCGCAATAGTTTAAAGGGGCGACTGGGAAGCGCAAGTTCCAGAGGGGAGTAGTTAGATGAGATGATGCCGTGTGTTTGAGGATTCAACAGGTGTGATTGAACAGGTGTGATTGCACAGGTGTGCAACTGAACAGGTGTATGGAGCAGTGTATGAGGGAGTAGTGGTGATTGCGTGTGGTGTTGACCAAATGATCCAGGAAGGAAGGAGGGTGTAGGTGGCACCAGGTGTGAGTGCACAGGTGTGCAACAACAGGTATGAGGAACAGGTGTATGGAATAAATGGTTGTGTGGAAGACATGGAGTGTGGAATATATGGAGTATTGGAATGGATGGTCGTGGAGTGAGTATGGTGGAAATTGTGGAGTGGAGTGGATGGTGCGAAGGTGTGAATGGGGGAAGAGTGGACCCCCATCACGAATACCCGGGGTGGGTAGTGTAAGTGTTAGGTAGAGGGAACAGGTAAATTGTGGTTGGATATTGGCATCTGTGGTGTGGGTGGAAGAATGATGTTTGGATGGGTGCATTAGTGTTGTGGAAATGGCTGGGCGTGTAGCCTGTTAGTGTGTGTAGTTGGTTTGGGCACTCCACCACTGTGAGGATGTCGGCCAGGTGAGGCCGCAGGTGGGCTCTGGGAGCCGGTAGTTGTGGATGGGGCCCGAGGATCCGGAGGACGGACCCGGGTAGCCCAGTGCCAGAGGGCACCAAGGGCTGACAGAGCCAGGAGGGGCCTTCCCCAGTTAGTTAGGTTAGGGTGAGGAGCTAGGTAAGCTCGGGTGGCAACTACAGTGGTGGAGGTGTGCAGGTGGGTAGACCTGCTGGGAGAGCTACACGCCCCAGCCCAGAAATTGTGCAAGGGCACCGGGAGATGAATCGGGGGAGTGAGACCCCAAATTGAGAAGCACCACAGTTTGGTCAATGGGAATTGGTTTTTAGAACCCATAGTGTAAGATGGCCAATGGATTGGCAGGGAAAGACCCCGGGTAGTGTAAAGTGTGTTAAAGTCATTTAGAGGATAGTTAGGATTGAAGTCTCCTCGCACCATCTGCATCCACTCACCTGAGATGACGTACCTCCACGCCATGCCATGTTTTTATTATTTTTATGTGCAAATGTTTTGGATTGTGAGATGCATCATGACGTGGGTGTGACATTGTGCTTGATGTTCCATCTCTTCCTCCTTATGAGGATTGATGATGCATTGGGTGATGGCAAATTTTGAAGTAGAGGGATTGTGAAGACGAATTTGGTATAAGGGAAATATGGGGAAGACGTGACAGTAGTGACAAATTTGTAAATGTGTAGATTTTGTACATATGGGGTAAGGGCAAGGGTAGTGTAGGTGACAGGGGGGTGACGTACGGTAGGGACGAGCTTTCTCACTTCGCTCTCCGTACGCATTTCGCCCTGCATTGCCTTGTTCGATGTGTACCCTTGTGACCTTACCCCTCGCTCATCTGTCTTCCCCGTTTTGTCTCCCACATGACCTGTGCGCCATTGGGCGCTGAGGGGAGCGTGCGTGAGTCCGGCATTGTGCGCCCGGAACTCCCAGAACCAGCTGTCTGCATCGATGCACCACATTATGGACCACATGTCTGTGGCCGAGCACCACTGATGGACCCCATGGGTTGGGGCATGGCCCCTCTGCTGGAACCGGCCATGAGGGCCCGAAATCTTGCTGGCGGACCTTGGCCACAGGGCACCGATGCCCCACAGGTGAACCATACACTAGTCGGCCTGGTGGGCCATAAATAAATAAAAGGGACACGTTGGGTGCAAGTTTTACTACAAATAGGCCGCTAGCAAAGGAAAAAGACAACATCTGGAAGAAATAATAATAGCCAGCAGAGGGAGCCGAAGAGCAAGAGACCACCTGCAGGGTTAGGGGTTGTTGATTTATTTTTATTAATTGAACAGTGATGACTGTGCACCGATTAGTGCTTGAGGGTGTATTGGTGCGTTTTTGGGTGCTTTCATGGTGCGTCGATGCAGAGCAGACTGTCTTCCCCCCCCCCCCAGAAAGAACAATTACAGGTCCTGGGTTACGTTTTGTAAATAAAAGTAGCGTCAATTGTAAATAATGCTCCCCACCGTCAGTGTGTAGTTTGAAGACCATTCCGCAATTCGGTTAACTGTGGGCGTGAGTCTGTTAGGCAGGGTGCAATGGAGCAGCGGGACACATTTATTTATGTTTTAAAACTGTCACACTCAGGGTCAGGTTAAAAGTAGAGGGAACTACACCTACGTGTCACACTAAATTAAAGTTATAGGCCCGGGACGTGCCTAAGAGGAGGAGGGTGCAGTGTTGCGGATATGAGGATGGCATTTTTTAAATTGTATTGTATTGGAAATTGTTGTGTAACATTGTTGGATATGGCCCCTCCTGCCTCCAGACTTGTGTAGAGATAAAAAAGGGCGTCTCGGTAGTTAATTCCATAAACACCACATTGCAGGACACGATAAAACCCTTGTTCAGTAGCTTATATCTTATTATGTGTTTTAGAGTAAGGCCTTGTCTTCCATTAGAATGACACTCCATTGCACCAAGTGAAAGAATAGATTCCCTTCATTCCCATTCCCAAAAACCTCCATTTCCCCCTTTCGTCATTGCCAAGCCTCGATTGGCAATTACATCCCCTCCAAAGCCGCCATTGGCCACGAGGCAGGGTTGGGGAGGAAAGGCGGGTCCCCACCTCGTCAGAGAGGGGAGGAGTGAGTAAGCCCCACTCAACCAACCACAAACAAGGGGTTGGACTTCGAGAGGGTGTGGCAAGAAAGATCAAGGAGGTTCGCAAAGGTTGAGGGGCGGGGCATATATAACCCGCTGCGGGACGTTCCCCAAGCAGATGAGTTCTGAGTCTGAAAAGAGACGACCTTCAGAGAGACAAGTGCGCAAGGAGAGAAAGACGCGTCAGACGATTTGGGAGAAAGAATGGGAGGACCCAAAAGAGCCCGAGACGTGGAGCGACAACCAGCCCCGGCCGCGTGCAGTGAGATACGCGTGCCGCCGTCGCCCTGCTCGCTCCCAGCCTTACGAGGCCCGGCTTGCTGTGCGCCCTGCCAAGCCTTCCAGCTTGTGGTCCGAGCTGAACATTCCTCCTTCCAGCCAATCCACTCTGCAATTCCCCGCGTGAGTCTGTGTCTTCGTTTGTTCTGTCCTGGGTATTAATTAAGCCTGTTAGGTAAGTTAGTCATTTCATGTCCCCTGTAAATAATCGTGACTGCTCTTTTTGCTTATGTGCGTGTAAACAATAAACTCCGTTACTCTTCTGTACGTCTTTTTCTTCCTCTTTGCATTCAGTCGCTTTAGAGTTTTCCCACATTGAGTAGCTGTGGCGCGATACGGCCAACGTCTGTGTGAATCGGGTGAGTCGGGGAAAAAAACCGTTCGGCCGCGGTTAGCTCCGCTCGGTAAAAGTAACATCTAATCCGCGGACCGTAATAATATATATATATATATATATATATATATATATATATATATATATATATATATATATATATATATATATATATATATATATATATATATATATATCGAAAGGAGAAATATATGGAGAGATAATTGGAGATCATACTGTGAAGATCAAAAATAATTAACAAACAAAGCATCGAATGACATTACAAGGCTCAAAAGGACTCATTCCTCTCTCTCCCACTGTCATAGATTATCTCTAAATGCGAAGCCCATCCACCTCCTCTTTTTACTCACACTAAACGTGACGAAAACAACAGCTAAAAAAAACATTGAAAATTTTATTAAATGATGTTCTCCATATTCCCTTTGTGAAGGTTTATTGAAAATTTGATGACAAAATCTCAAACGGTAAAAACGTTATTAGTCTAGTAGGAAGACTAGGTCCCCCTGCACCCCCCGGAGATATACTTCTAATCAGTGTTTCTAGATTGGAAAAAATGTGTAGAAAATGACTAGCTATGGCCCCAAGCTGAAAAAATGTCCCACATACCATTTTTATGCAAATTACTGCTGCAAATTTTATGCAAAATTATGCAAATTTTATGCAAATTTTTGATGAGGAGTAGAGTTGAGGGGTCTTTGAGGGCTTCATCGAGGTGCTCTCGGTTGCAAGACTGGGTCATTCTGAGAAGCACAGCAGGGTCAGAGATCATGATGTTCTCCTCCTCAGTGAATCTCTCCATCAACAGCCTCTCCATTGCCTCACACACTGTTTTGAGGCAAAAGAGGGACTTTGCGTAGGCCTTTCCACTGAGAACACCTTTGAGAGATCCACTTGTTACTAGTTGTGCCTCAAAGAGAATCTCTGCATATCCAGAACCACGCATCTTGTGTCCAGTGAGCATCCCGATGTAGTTCATGGATGTGTGGAAGGGTCCAATCGTTACTACATGACTAGCAAATTCATTTGGCCAGCGCCAGATGATGGGAAGGGCTTTCATGCAGACACCCAGATCAAATGTATTCAGGACCCATCTCTGACCCACCTCAGCAGTTGCTGCCTCGGAACGCTTCAGTAGCTCACGAACAACTGCGTTGTCTGTGATCGGTTGGTGGATAGGCGTGCAGTAGTCGACTGTTGATTTGCTGGGTGGGGGAGAACCAGTTGCAGAGGTGAAACCCCCTAGCCCAGGCACAGGCTGCAGGCCATTGCCATGCCATGCAGGCACCAGGCACAGACCGATCACAGACAACGCAGTTGTTCGTGAGCTACTGAAGCGTTCCGAGGCAGCAACTGCTGAGGTGGGTCAGAGATGGGTCCTGAATACATTTGATCTGGGTGTCTGCATGAAAGCCCTTCCCATCATCTGGCGCTGGCCAAATGAATTTGCTAGTCATGTAGTAACGATTGGACCCTTCCACACATCCATGAACTACATCGGGATGCTCACTGGACACAAGATGCGTGGTTCTGGATATGCAGAGATTCTCTTTGAGGCACAACTAGTAACAAGTGGATCTCTCAAAGGTGTTCTCAGTGGAAAGGCCTACGCAAAGTCCCTCTTTTGCCTCAAAACAGTGTGTGAGGCAATGGAGAGGCTGTTGATGGAGAGATTCACTGAGGAGGAGAACATCATGATCTCTGACCCTGCTGTGCTTCTCAGAATGACCCAGTCTTGCAACCGAGAGCACCTCGATGAAGCCCTCAAAGACCCCTCAACTCTACTCCTCATCAAAAATTTGCATAAAATTTGCATAATTTTGCATAAAATTTGCAGCAATAATTTGCATAAAAATGGTATGTGGGACATTTTTTCAGCTTGGGGCCATAGCTAGTCATTTTCTACACATTTTTTCCAATCTAGAAACACTGATTAGAAGTATATCTCCGGGGGGTGCAGGGGGACCTAGTCTTCCTACTAGACTATATGGCCTGGATAGATAGACAGACACACATACAAACAGAAGCAATTGCAAAACCCCGTCTCCTGCTGCACGGGCAAAAAAAAAAAAAGAGGTTTAAAAATAAATAAATCGTGTTCTACTGTATTCTCTTAAAATGAAGAGTTTTTGCTAATTTTATGGCAAAACCTCAAATTGGAAAATAGAAAGCATGTCAAAATGCAAGCGGACACAATAAAGAAACACCGAAGCGATTACAAAACACAGCCATATCGCTCTGATGCACCGCTTTTATTTAATACATGGTCTAAGGCTCGTAATGGACACACACGCGAAGGTGGAGGCTTTGAGACACGGGAGGGCTCCGTTCCACCTTCTGAAACCACATATGGAGATACCAAGCATTGACTGACACACACACACACACACACACACACACACACACACACACACACACACACACACACACACACGTGATTGCAAAACTGTTTCTCCTGCGATGTAGGGGAAAGGCTAACAATGAGCTCAAGACAACCGTACTCCCCTCCCCATACCCTCTCACGTATTTGTCCAAACGTAACCCTAACCTTAACCCTAACCCTAACCCTAACACCCCTCCTCCAGATCACAGGCATTCTATCAAAAATTGCAACCTTGTTACCATCTACAAGACTATGCTTATTGCTCACCTTAATTAAATGGATCTCCTCTTCTCTCAAAATTGGAGTCGTCTTCTCCCATGTTCTTCCCTCCAGACCTTCATATCTGCTTCCCACCACCACCAATTGCCATTTCCCATTTCTACCTCTGAGCTTGATGGAAGTATATCTTTTCAAGAACAATTCTGCTCATTCTGTGATGCATTTGTGTGTTATTATCCACCAGATTCCACTTCCTTGCAATTTGTCTGTTGAATCTTTGTCCTCTGCCATCCTTTCTTTCCATGAGCTCCAACACCTGTAGAAATGCAAATCTTGGTGACTCTTTTTAGGAAATTAAAAGGTGACTGATTTGTGTTGTACTTGTGTAGAGACAGTGTTTCACTTCAAGATCACAAAATAAAATGATAACGCATGAAGTGAACAATCACAATACCGACTGTGTTTGTAAAAAATAATGCCATGACTTCACATGAGCTGAAGGATTCCAGAGGCCATCATAAAGACACTGACTCGAGAGCCCTAGGGTGGAAGTTTGAGTTCGTTTTTTAAATTTTCAGTTGGCTTTTGGAAACAATATCTTGAGAATTGATTGTAACAATGCCTTGAATTAATCCATTTGAAAATGCTTCTTTGAAAGCAAGAAAAGTTGTTCTGTATATAATGTGTACATATTCATGTTTTATGGTGGTGCAAAATGACTCATGAGAAATGACTGTATGTTTCTTAAAACCTACAAAAAGGAAAAATAAAATCACAAGAAAAAAGATGCATAGTTTGTAGGTTTTGAATTTTATGTAAACGTGATTATCTTGCTACTTTAACGGAAGCTATTTGAGGAAACTGTTTTGCATTTTTCTCTCATTTCTTACTTCTTTGTTTTGCTTTTCAGTATTTATTGAAGAGGTTGCATCACCCCAGAAAAGAGACCCTTGTGCAACTCCTCGCAAGTCATCCTTCGTGTTTGATGGTCCTCAGAGTCATGGTGTTTGTATGCGTCAGAAAGGAGCAACGAGTTACATCTCTAAGACTTCTGAATCAATGACTTGCAATGGAGAAGCTACCAAAATAATATGTTTGGAGGGTGAGAACCGCAGTGGTCATGTGGATTCCATGGGGCAACTATCCCTTTTAGAGGACATCTCTGTAACTTCTGATATAGCTCTGGATAATGCATCTGAGCTGATCACTGTGGATGGGAATTTAACTAAAAGTTCAGATCCTTCAGTTCCTCAAGAGCATTCCATGACAACAAAAGCCGAACATGGAAACTGTGATGCATTGATTAGCACTTCAAAAGAGACAACTTCCACCCAAAAAGGAGTGCACCAGGGATGTACAAATGAAAGTGGAATACCGATGCCAAAAACATCCTGGATTTTTAACCCCATTCCTAAACCTCCAAGATCTTTTGCGAAGAAAGCAAACATTCACTTGGCTGAAAAAACAATTTCTGAGAAGTATGACTTGTACGCATTACCAATGTCAGAGGTGCAGCAAAAAGCAGAGCTAAAAGGTGATTGCAATAGTACAGCAGATAGTACAGCAGAACAAAAAGTGCTGAGCATAAATGTTTCCTCATGCATGAAGACTGACCAAGAACCATTTCTGAAACAGAGACAAGAACAGGAAAATGAACAAACATCTAAGCTGCTTTCCCCATCCAGGAGGGCAGGAGCAAGGAGATCAAAAGTGTGCTCGGTCATTTTGCCAGATCGGAGCCAGTTACCTCCTCCACCACCACCACCAGGTCTCAAACCGAATTTCTACTCAGAAAACCTGAATACAGCAGATAACATGAATGCCAGTGAGGACGTATTGAACTGTTCTGGTGAGAAAGCTGTGAGTTCTGGAGTTAATCCCCGCAGAGACGGCACAAGGTATAAGACATTGGCAGTTTGTTCTTCAGGTGAGTTTCTTCCTCTCCTTTTATGTAATTAATCGAATATAACCTCAAAGAGGGAAATATAAGTTAAGGCAGAAATTGGAAAAGGGAATTATGCCAATCAAAGCTGCATCGTAGTTCACCCCAACACTATAACACAAAACATGCAACATTGGAGAGGTAGAACAAATTACGACAAGGAGGAAGAGATAGCTCACAATGTGTGGATCAAAAATCAGACAGCAATTTTTGTTTTTGTCCATAGTGATAAGGAGGGAGAAACAAATAACTTTTAGAGAGAATGGGGGAAGAAAATGCAGGCGAGAAGGAGAGAAGGAGAGGAGGAGAGAATGTTCAAGCATTATATAATTTCCTTGTAAGCTCATCCACTCACATGACTTATATTACCCTTCAAATCAACATTTTGCATTGACATCTAAAAGCAAGAATCCATATTAAATGTAATCTGTATTTATAATGACAAAGTGCTTTTTACAATATACCACATCATTATAAGCACCCATCGAAATTGCATGCACTCTGTAATCATAGCAATAGCAATGACACATCACCTCTGTATCTCTGTACCTCTGTATCTTCTATATTTCAGTCTTCCCTTCCCTACTCTTTCCTTACTCCATCTTGTTTCAACATCCCCCTCACGCTCCCCTACTCTCCCTTCTTATTTATCCATCATCCGTTTACTTCCATTATTACCTTGTGCTCACGAAGCAAAATTCAGGGTTAGGTGATCAGGTGCGTGCATGTGGCGTACGTGCGTGCGTGTCTGCATTTATAAACCACATGTTCTCGGCAACCGTAGGTCCGATTAACATGAAATTTTACCATAGGAGCGCCTCCACCTATATAATTAATTTATTCATAATTATGACGTCATGTGTCACGTGGTACGGACGCCATTTTGGAAACACGTTACACCCCTATATCTCTGACACCGCTCAATGGAAAAAAATTGAAACATGGATCATTGTCAAGTACTCCCCATGGGGAATAAGATATGTTAATGATGATGTCACTGGTGCCTTCATTATGACGTCATAATTCGACAGGTACAACGCTTGATTGCCTCTAATTTTGTTCGGCTAGCTATGGCCGCATGCGATTGGCCACCTCGTTCCCTGAACGTGGCTGGGCCTTAGCCATCCTCAAAACAGGTGAGGTGGGCAATCGTTATCCTCATTATCATTATACAGCTGTTCTCAAACACCCTGGTTCTGGTCACACACAATACCCTTTTCCACCTGCACAAAAAGGAAACTGGATTTAATGGTTGAAAGAAGCCAATACAAATTAAATTAACAACTCAGTTTATGTATATTAACTATGTGATAACAACAAATTAAAGCAAAAATATTTTGACTGCTTAGCTCAGCATAATTGTGCATGAGCAGCGAGTGAAGTTGTTTCTTGCTGCAGTTATCGTCTTTGATTGATTCTACAAATAGAGCTTAGAAACCAACATTTTTTCTTCAATATCATACATAGATAATATATATCATCGATATCATATCATATAATTCAATATCATAGATAAAAAGGCAGATTTAGCTAAAATATTGCATTGGGTTTTTGGTTTCAAGTTTTAACTTTTTAAAACAAGTTTTGACAAGACTCTCTGCTCACCTTCACTCTTTTTCATTCCTCTTTTCTCCTGCCTCTGGAACATTGTGGAACAAACTCCCTCACTCTCTTCAATCCCACTCCTCCCTCCAGGTCTTTAAAACAGCTGTTCACCACCATCTCTTATCTTCCCCCGTCCAAAACTTTGATCTTTTCTACCCCCGCTAATTCACCCCAGATCAACTTTTATAAAATACCGACTTCTTTCCTGGAAGTCCTAGCAGTGTCCATGTGTTTTTTTTTTACCTCTCCTACCCGCCTCCCCCCTTTCCACACCTCCTCCCCCCAAGCCCTTTACCCCCCACAAATCTCCCGATGTCCCTGCTCTCAAATGTTGTACTTGTGTGCTTCCCCCTCTCTCCCAATCTTGTCCCCTGCTCCCTTTATTTTGTCTTATGTGTCCGTTTGTTTGTTTTTGTCATTAAAGTTAGCTCTTACACGAGCCTCGATCTTGTATGCAAAAAAAAAAAAAATTCACTTTCAAGATGTGGTAATAGAAATATGCTGAAAAATTAAGTTTGTCACTAATATCACATGTCAAAAGTTACATGGCATGAATGCTATGTTTTATACAAAAAAAATTAAACAAAACAAAAAATAACAGTGTAGTGGAAACTTTTGAAAGTGACCTACCTTGCAGGCTAAAATTACTTG
Organism: Myxine glutinosa; assembly: GCF_964187855.1. Lineage (NCBI taxonomy): Eukaryota > Metazoa > Chordata > Myxini > Myxiniformes > Myxinidae > Myxine > Myxine glutinosa. The sequence continues at coordinate 128,506,371 of NC_136263.1, forward strand.
CTTTTGCAAATTACAGATTTCTTGAGAAAGCCCGATGGAGGCACTGCCAATATGATTGATAAACACGCAAAGCAGGATGACAATTCCAGAGAAGGTCACTCACCCATCATCCGAGGAATGTCACATCAGGTGGAACACCGGAAACAATCCAACAGGTTACTTGCGGCACTGGGTTTGGACCTGGACACAATTGGAGGTTGGAATTGGAAGACTCGTCATTATAAAGATGTTGCAGCAGATGGTATGCAGCATTCAAAGGAATTCAAATTAGGCATGGGGTGTTTGACTTGTACCCTGTCATGTTAATCATTATAAAACATTCTACTATAAACTGAAAGACAATGTGTGGATGCCTCTTTTCATTCGTAAACATCATCTCATAAAGCAAATAGTATTCTACTTACAATATTTCCTTTTGTCTGAAGAGATCGACTGATAAAGAGGTATATATAGATTGCATATGCACACATTGCAGAACTTGTGACCTCCTCATTCCAAACATACAATATACTGCTGCCTTACATATCCTTCCACTTCTTTCACTATTCCCAGTTTTTTTATTTTCACCACCATCCTTTTTCCTTTCAGGTTTATTACCCCCTAACTGTATTACCACTGCACCTCTTCTCCTTTACCTCTAATGTAAATAGGCTCTAATGTCACGACACACATGTTGCTAATTTTTTCTAGAGCTAGGCATGCACATAAAGTCAAGAGAAACATGCTCTGTTATGAAAGATCATGAAGCAAGTTGAGGCTGTTCTACTGATATATTGATGGAGAACTGATATAATATGTAACAAGTCAGGAGACGACGATGGTTCACGAGCGAGCGGTATTCAATGACAAAGGTCAAAACCGACATTAAAAATATATAAATAGGAATATATTATCTGTTATGAGACTAGTTAGCTACACAATACCGACAATTCGGTTAGATTCCGACAACTTTGAAAATTTGACCTTTGTGACCTTGAAATGTCAAAACGAAGGTTACTGACCTTGAAATGAGATATAAAATAATGTATAATCAGTTATGAGGTTAGTTAGCTACACAATACCGAAAATTCGGTTCGATTCCGACAACTTTGAAACTTTGACCTTTGTGACCTTCAAAGGTCAAAAATTGAGGATTCTGAAATTTGTTGAAAAGTTGTATTTCATTATGTACGTGATAATATAAGATCATGTACGACATTTCACCCTATCAGGAAGCGAACAATGTAATAAAACCATCAAAAATCGACTTTTCTAAATTTCGTGACCCTGTGACCTTGACCTTGGGGCGAAAATGAAAAATCGAGCTCTGTGGGGCTGGACACATGACATTGGCCTAACCAAATATCGAAACCCCTGTCAGATTCCACCAAACCCCTCGGAGGAGATGTAGCTTGAAATCGATTACCCCCTAAAAAGACATCTTTTTCGGGCGTGGCTCCGCCCACAATGGGCGCAATACGCCCACTCTACGCAGGACACAACTAGATCATGATATCAACCTCCCACCCAAGTTTCATCAAGATCGGATGATATCATCGGGTAGTTATGCTGTGGACAGACACACACACACACACACACACACACAGACAGACGCACACACATGACGAATATAGTGGTCACTTGATAACTCATGAACTAATATGAGACCTCCGGGTAATATGTAAGCACCACAGCAATCAGCAAAGTGGAAATTGATGCTATGTTTGGAATGTGCTGAACCTACTTCTAATGAATGTTTTCATGGGTCAAATGGCAGGGCTACATTAATATGTAGAATCACCAACCTATGCACATGCATTTGAAAATCAAAGGACATTCTGATGCAGATGAAGAAAAAACGTTTTCCAAGGAGTGTCTGGTGTAAAGGAACTTAAAAATAATATGTTCCTTCATTATAAACTTGCTCCAAATAAAGTAGTATCGCCCAAAGTTGAAACATATTCCCACATTATTCTCTGAATTATTACAAAACCAATAATCTGTATTTAATTAAATCTGCACTGACCAGGCTTGAAACAGCATTGCAAACAGAATTTTGAACAAGCTCTCCTTGGCAGCAGTACATATGTGGATAAAACAGTGCTAAAAAGATGTAGTAATTCAGATCCGATGCCATATCAACAATATTCGTAGTTCAACACATTTCACACAATAAATTTTTACGACAAATTATTCGACAAAACAATACCTGTTTAGCGTAATGAAACTTTATTGTATAAATTCCAGTTATGTTGCTATTCCTAAATTTATATATAAATATACACAAATATATAAATATACTAGCAGAAGTACCCGGCATTGCCGGGTGGGGGAGGGGAGGGGGAAGGGGAGGGGAGGGGAACGGGGGGGATGGGAGGAGGGGGGAGGGGAGGAGGGGGAGGGGGAGGGGGATGGGGAGGGCACGCGAATCGTCGAACCAGCGCGCTGCTCTGCCACCTATTCAGATTCCGTGTATAATATTCCTCGCTGAAAAAAAATATGGATCTAAAGATGAAAGAAAAAAAACCTATGTGGTGTGAATGGCAATGTTCCTCGCTGAAATGTGAAAAAACGCAATCGCGCGGCAAGGAACATCACGTGATCGCTCTGAGCGATCGATTGCAACTCTGCGTCGTGTCGTGGGCGTGGCCAACCTGGCCTCATGCTCCCAGGTGATTGGCTAACTCGAGCTCGAGAGAGCCATAATGCGCTACGTTATGGCAAAAAATATGGATCTAAAGATGAAAGAAAAAAAAACCTATGTGGTGTGAATGGCAATGTTCCTCGCTGAAATGTGAAAAAACGCAATCGCGCGGCAAGGAACATCACGTGATTGCTCTGAGCGATCGATTGCAACTCTACGTCCTGTCGTGGGCGTGGCCAACGTGGCCTCATGCACCCAGGTGATTGGCTAACTCGAGCTCGAGAGAGCCATAATGCGCTACGTTATGGCAAAAAATATGGATCTAAAGATGAAAGGGAAAAAAACCTATGTGGTGTGAATGGCAATGTTCCTCGCTGAAATGTGAAAAAACGCAATCGCGCGGCAAGGAACATCACGTGATTGCTCTGAGCGATCGATTGCAACTCTACGTCCTGTCGTGGGCGTGGCCAACGTGGCCTCATGCACCCAGGTGATTGGCTAACTCGAGCTCGAGAGAGCCATAATGCGCTACGTTATGGCAAAAAATATGGATCTAAAGATGAAAGAAAAAAAAACCTATGTGGTGTGAATGGCAATGTTCCTCGCTGAAATGTGAAAAAAACGCAATCGCTTTTCGCTCTGAAATACGTGCGAATGCGTAACTGAGTTAATGGCGGCAAGGAACATCACGTGATCGCTCTGAGCGAATCAGCGCGCTGCTCTGCCATTCTGGTCATAATATTCCTCGCTGAAATGCGCTGAGGTAAAAATATGGTTAAAAAATATTATGAAATAAATTTTTAGGTCGGCCATGTTCTTCCCAGGCTCAATGGCCAAGTTTGTGCCAAATATCAAGTACGTGAGCCTCTCCGTTTAGGAGTCTATCGGTAACATTACACACACACACACACACACACACACACACACACACACACACACACACACACACAAACACACACACACACACACACACACACACACACACACACACACACACAAACTGTGTTTTATATATATAGATAAATATACACTACTCACAATAAGTTAGGGATATTGTGGGAGTGAGTTTATTTTTTTTATAGGGGTTAGGGTTATGGTATTGAAATCAAGAATGCTGTGTTTTTTCACACTCATTAATAACCATAGAATTAGGACCAACAACTTTTTTCAATATAATTAATACACAAAATCAACCACACCAAAGAACCTGCCAATATCCCTAACTTATTGTGAGTACTGCATATATATACAGGGTGAGCCAGAAATATGGTTCTTTTTCACACTTGTGTAAAGGTAATAAAAAGTTGTATTTCAAAACAAATTCTTACAAGAAAGTGAAGTACATAACATGTCATTTATTTGTGGGAAAGAACATCTAGGAGATGCGCACCATTTCGTCTGACACATTCCTCCAATCTTGGACGCCAATTATTCATGACGTTCTGCAACATGGCCAAGCATTCCCTCACAAAAATTATTGCGGGCAATCTCATCATCTTGACTTATTTCCTGGACAGTTTGAATTTTATAGTGATATAAAAGTTTAAATCCTTATGCAATATGCGGCGTAGTGACGTGTGAGAAATTCTTAAGGCTGATGCATGCTTTCGGCTGGAGCGATGCGGACTTCTCAAAACTGACTCCCTTACACGCTCAATGTATTGTGCCGTTCTTACTGATTTGGGTGCTCCTGCTTCTGAACCCATAACTTGATAGCATGAACAGATGGCACATTGCCATGACGGTGAACATTGAAATGGAGTTTGAATTGACGTTGTGCAGCAGTTGCACACTCATTATTCTTGTAAAAATCTTTGATAGCGAAAGTGCGTTCTTCACCCAACCAGTTCCACATGGTCACTCAAGTGTTCTGCCTGCAAAAAATAAAACTCAATCAGTAAAAAATAAAAATAATAAAAATGCATGTTATGTACTTCAATATCATGAATTAATTTATTTTGAAATACAATTTTTTATTTCCTTCACACGAAAAATGACCATATTTCTGGCTCACCCTGTATAATACTAGCACGGGTAAGAAGTCAAAAGCAAACAAACAATGCGGAAACGGTGAATGCTAAACCATGGAACCAATAAATTCCACATTCCTGTGCCACCTACAGTCGAATGTCAGGCATTGAAAGCAGGTTCGTGAAGGACTTAGGCAAAAAATGTACCCAATCTGAATGTTGCTATGTCCAGTCAATGGCGAATCTGTATATGGTGAATCCGCGAATGTCATGGTTAGAAAAGTATAAACCCTCACGTCATTTCCTCATTCATATTTAAACTCAATATCTCTATTTTCATTCCAAAGAGCATCATTCCAATAGTAGGTTAATACTATATCAAAACACTGTTAAATCACGATTGTATTAAGACATTATCAAACCAGCCCATTGCCGTCATCTGTTCACTTCCGGATTCGGAAGCAGCTCACTATCGAGCCAATTTCCAAATCGTAATTTTATTGAGGAATTAATGAAAGCCTTCTACCTAACCGAAGACTCTTAAATATCCAGAAGACACCAAAGGCACTTAAAGACTCTGAAGAACCAAAAGCCCTGAAGACCCCAAATTCCACAAAATATCCTGAATGCCCAAAAGATCCAAAAGACTTTAAAGATCCAAAATGACCCCAAAGACACAGAAAACCCTTAAAAACCCAGAAGACCCTTAAAGATCCTGAAGACCCTGGAGACCCAAAAGACCCTGGAGACGCAAAAGACCCCAACGACCCGAATGGACCCATAAACCCAAAAGACCCCGAAAACCCAAAGGAACCAAATACCAAAAACACTCCCCAAGCCTCCCCCCAAGCCCTCTCCCTCCCACTTCCTCTCCTCCCTCCTCTCCTCTCCATCTCCCGATGTCCCTGTCCTCTGCTGTTGTACTTGTGTGCTTCCCTCTCTCTCCCCATCTTGTCTCCTGCTGCCTTTATCTTATGTTTTATGTGTCAGTTTGTTTTTATGTGATTAATGTTAGCTCTTACACGAGCCTCGATCTTGTACACAAAAACAAACAAACTCTGAAGACCCAAAAGACTCAAAATACCCTGAGACCAAAAATACCCCAAAGATCCTGAAGACCCAAAGACCTAAAAGACCCTGAATACCCATCATATCCAGAAGACCCTTTAGACCAATTAGACCAGCTTGGACTCTTGACCATTTGGACTTTTAGACCACTTGGAACTTTTTAGATTACAAATAAATTACAAATAAATAATATCACCAATATTACAATACATTTGTACCAAGTAAAATGTTTGTATTATGATTTGTGTAAATCATGACACCACAGCAACTCAAGTTCAGTTAGACCATTATCCTCTGTTAAAACAAGCCCGTGCCTCTGTGGGGACGTGTGGTGAGGCGTGCGTAGCAAGCCGATCCATGCTAGTTTATTTTATTTTCTAAATATTACATATAAGTATTTCCCTAGTTTATGCCATTCTGAATTTTTAATGATTTTCTGTTCCCCACACTTTTCTGGCAGTTAATCAGGAGGAAGAAAGAACAAAGGCCAGTTTGCAACAAAAAAGAGACAGACGCTGGTCTCATCACCTTGATATTTGGCTTTCCTTTGGGGATGTATTTCGCCGGATGCGAGATGCAGGTAGCTGTGAGGAAAAGCCCAGTGGTGGCAGCTCAACAAGTAAAGCAGGTGATTCATTCAAAAATTTGTATTGCATCCCTACATTATGCACACACATCATCCATACCTTAGCAAATTATTAGCAGGAAGTTAAATGATGTGATGGAGTAATGAATATAAACTGTGTCTAAAGTAAATTATGCAAACCTGCAGGGTTATTATTCTTCTATGAACCATCACTTTGATAAAATGATCCATGTTTCTGTGGAATGCATTTTCATTGTTAGGTGGAAGTTGTGAAGATGAATTGCAACATTATTTAGCTTTTAGAATGGAAGTATAATTCAACGTTTTCTCTTTTTTTTTCAACACAAAAAGTTTCTGTTTTGTTTTAAAAGTCAATTTAAAATGAAATTCACATTTTCTGAAAATTTGTTTGGGTTCCCTTCAAAATAGCGTTTTGTTGTCGTATACCTTTTAGGTTTAACCTTTTCTTTCAAATTAGAAGCTTAGCATAAAGAAGCATATTTTTTATGCACAACTCTCCAAAGTACATATTATTTATGAAGGTTAAGGTGCCCACTTTAAACATTTTCAGATACCGCAAGCTCAAGTTCAACAATGAGTGAGTCCTCGAGTCCAATATTTGGACAGAAGACAAGCACTGAGATGGGAGAAAGGTGTGTATCAACAGTTTCCCTATTTATTTTTACATTGAGCTAAGTTTTATAGAGCAGCTTAAATGACGATTATGGTCTTCATTGGTTCGATTTTTGAACGGTGTCTCGTCATGATGAGAGCAAATAAGCTCGAAATCTGGGTAGATGGCTCCAATTGATGTATAACCAATGACCACCTTAATAATCTCAACGCCATTGCGTGGCCATGATTAAGCTTCCAAATCGGAAGTGACGCTATGGTCTGTGCATGTGCGGGACTTCTTATTATCCGTTGGGATCGGGAGGGATGCTCGTTACGTTCCGTACATTTTGACAGATATCTATATTATATATATATATATATTCTTCAGAGTGCAAAACACCTTAGACTGTGGCAAAGATTTATGCCACAACAGGACAATGACCCCAAGCATACAGCCAAAGCAACCCTGGAATGGATTCAGAAGAAGAACGTGAAAGTCCTTGAGTGGCCCAGCCAAAGCGCAGACTTGAATCCCATCGAGAATCTGTGGAAAGATTTGAACAATGCTGTTCACCAACGCTCCCCATCCAACTTGACAGAGCTTGAGCAAATTTGCAAGGAAGAATGGGAGAAACTCACGAAACCCAGATGTGCAAAACTGATAGACATACCCAAAAAGACTCAAAGCTGTAATGGGAGGATGGAGGGGGGAAGGGGGGAGGGGAGGGGGGGAAGGGGGAGGGGGGAGGGGGGAGGGGGAAGGGGGAGGGGGGAGGGGGGAGGGGGAAGGGGGGAGGGGGGAGGGAAGAGCGGGAGATGGGGAGGGTGAGGAATGGGAGGGTGAGGGATGGGAGGGGGGAGGGCGTGGGAGGGGGGAGGGGCAGGGGGGAGGGGAAGGGGGATGGGGGAGGGAGAGGGGGAGGGGGAGGGGGAGGGGGGGGACTCGGCAGAAGTACCCGGCATTGCTGGGCATGGGAGGGGAGGGGAGGGGAACGGGGGGGGAGGGGAGAAGAGGGGGGAGGGGAGAAGGGTAGGGGAGGGGGAAAAGGGAGGGGGAGGGGGAAAAGGGAGGGGGAGGGGGAAAATGGAGGGGGAGGGGAGAAGGGGAGGGGGAGGGGAGAAGGGGAGGGGTAGGGTGGAGGGGGAAGGGAAGGGGGAGGGGAGGACGGAGGGGGAGGGGAGGACGGAGGGGGAGGGGAGGGGGGAGGGGGGAGGGGGAAGGTGGAGGGAAGGGGATGGCCAGTCAGCAATGACGTTGCAGTTCTCATGGTCGGAGAGCAGCACAACAATCGGACATCGTCCTGCATATTCGCAACAGCACGAAGCGGATTTTGGAGACTCACCGATCCTGTGACGTCCTCCAGTACCGGCGTTGCCGGGCGGGGGAAGGGAGACCCGTACATTCCCAACCCGTACATTCGCCCTCTCGACTCAAGCTCACTCGGACAAAAGCCTCGCACAAATTACACCGTGAAGGCCCAATGGTCATGTCTATGCCACAAATCACGGGCGCACTGAATTGAAAATATATAGAACGCTCGTACTCCGTGAAAAGTGAAGCCGCCGTGTCGCCATCTTGGTCAGCACAACTCGACCAACTCGCTTCGCGGAGCTCGTTTTGTGTGGCAAGAAACTGCTCCAATCGGTTACGGAAGGGTTGTGGAAAGACGTTTCACAGCTGTTTCAAAGACATTTAATTCATATCGCACAAAATCGATACAAAACACGATCGCATAAAAGGTGAAGTGACGTGTGACAGGATGGAACATCACGTGATCGCTCTGAGCGAATCAGTCTGGCGGCGGGAATGGAACATCACTTGATCGCTCTGAGCGAATCAGTGAGCTGCTCTGGAACCGGCTGAGATTAGCGGGTACTTCGCTGAAATGCGCTGAGGTAAATATGAATAAAAAATATGGATCGTCAAATATTTTGAGTTTGGCCATGTTCGTCCCACGCTCAATGGCCATGTCTATGTCAAATATCAAGCACGTAAGCCTCTCCGTTTAGGAGTCTATTGGTAACATTACACACACACACACACAAACTGTGTTTTATATATATAGATTGTTTTATGAAGATCTTTAAAGAATATGCACTTTCACATCATGGGGTATTATTTGTAGATCAGTGACAAAAAATCCCAATTTAATCCATTTTATATTCAGGATGTAACACAACAAAATGTGAGAAAGTCAAGGGGTGTGAATACTTTCTGAAGGCACTATGCATAGCCCATATATATATATATATATATATATATATATATATATATATATATATATATATATATATATATATATATATATATATACATACATACATAAAATGCAAAATTAAGATCTAAGTAGACATTGGTGTAGTTGTATGTAAATTGCAAGGACATTACTAGACATGAGAATTCCATCTTATATGCTTTTTTAAAATCTGGGTTCTCTACATCATGAGCTAGTGGTTCATTTAAAAAAAACCACAGGCCAACGCTGTTGTTATCTGCCAAAGTTTGAAAATAAAATGTTGCAAATATAAAAATCCCATCACTTTATATTTATCACCTACATGAATGAAAATGATCAGAACATTGTCTGTTACAGGAATGAAGACCCTCCCAAACCAATGGAAAACATAAAACCTCGAAAGCGATCACACTTCCTGCTCTCAGGTGGGACTTCATTTATATTTCTGCTTACATAACCCTGGTTATTTAATGTGAATTTTTTTTTGGGGATTTTGATTTCTCATGTTAAAATCGTCAGTTAGTTTAATTACCCGTTTAGTGTTGGAATCTGATGAAAAAAAAATTGGGAAACAAGTTAATAATGATACCTGTATATTTGAGACCTTATTGAATATGGTCACAGTCATTCCGAACTGAAGATTTTGTAACGATTATGGACATAAATCAATTTAATTATTTACCAAAAACAGGAACAATTAACCTATTAAATACACATAGGGCAGGTTGGGACAACAAACAAAATAAATAGGGGAGAAAAATGCAAAGGAGAAGGAGAGATTAGGAAGGATCAGAAGAAAGGAAGAGAAAATTAAAAAAATCAGGTTGGAAGTAAAATAAAGTGGGAGCGAGATCGAGAGATTGAACATGGGGTGGTGTTGTGTATTTTTTTATATTTTTTTTAGTACATACCTTGCAAATATAGTCCCAAATATCAGGTCATGTCAGTTATGGGACCATGCGCCGAGGCAGCACATTGCCGCATCCACTTTCCGACGGTACTCCAGGGGCCTATGTCTGGCCATCCCAAGGCTGATTCCTGGCCCATTCCTTTCTCCTTGAGATGCCGATCAACTTGCTGCAACCACAAGGCACGCGGTCAGCCCGTTGGCCTACTCCACTCATGAGGCTACCTTGCTGAGAGTATCTGGTGAGCTGGATCAGCATCCGGATAATGAGCCACATGTCCATACAGCCACAGCTGACGCTCACAGACCATTCAGGAAACAAATCTCATCTGAGTCTCTCTCAGCAACCGCTTGTTGGACAAAAAGTCCGACCAGCGATCGCCAAGGATTCTCCGAAGAGACTTCGTTCCAAAGGAGTTAAGTCTCATTCTCTTGCCCTTGATAAGGGTCCAAGTCTCGCATCTGTAGTGAAAGACTGGAAGCACCGAGGACTTAAGGACTCTGACTTTCGTCCTCCTGCATAGATACCGACAGTGCCACACCCTATGATCCAGTGAATCCATGACTCCCCATGCCTTACCCAGACGTCTATCAACCTCTGGCTCAAAACATGCGGAGACATGAATAACACTGCCAATGTAAGTGAATTGTTGGAACCCATCTGTGGATCGGTCCCATCGGCCGATGGGTCTGACCCATCTGTGGATGCACGAGAAATGACAATGCAGACCCATCGGCCGATGGGTCTGCGCCATCTGCGGATGTGTTGTTCACCTTGAAGGAATGTGTTGACAGAATGGTGCTCTTCAATCAGGTACACAGTCATTGGAATTACATGTGGTAGGAATTTAACAGAGATGATTTTTAAATGTTTTATTATCTATTTCTACCCATCTATTTATACATTTTGTCAATACATTTTGTAATTAACAGATACATGGCAGTTTTAGTAAAGCTTTACATAACATACTCAACATTCATACAAAACATTAGGTGTTCTTCTGATAATGGCGGAGGGGAATGTTAAATTCCTTTATATTAAATTAAATAAAATAAAATTTAAATTAAATAAAATAATAAAATTTAAATTTTAAAAATAAAAGTTAAATAAAACATTTAAAAATCATCTCTGTTAAATTCCTACCACATGTAATTCCAATGACTGTGTACCTGATTGAAGAGCACCATTCTGTCAACACATTCCTTCAAGGTGAACAACACATCCGCAGATGGCGCAGACCCATCGGCCGATGGGTCTGCATTGTCATTTCTCGTGCATCCACAGATGGGTCAGACCCATCCGCCGATGGGACCGATCCACAGATGGGTTCCAACAGAATCACTTTGTGACCTCAACATCTTCGCCACAAACGGGCACAGACAAGACAGCAGCATCCAATATGTCATTGAAAGCCTGGATCTTGGTTTTGACCCAGGATATCCATAATCCCAGCAGCTCCGCCTCCTCATTCAGTGCCTGGAGGGCCCCCGTGAGAATATCCAGCGTCTCCGCAAAGATGACTGCATTATCTGCGAAATCAAGGTCAGAGATCTTGACACTCCCAAATGATGCACAGCAGCCTGACCTCTCCAACATCTTCCCCAGAATCCAGTCCATACAAGTGCTGAAGAGTGTGGGAGCCAGTACACACCCCTGCCGAACTCCAGTAACAACTGTAAATGAGTCAGAGATGGAGCCACCACACCTCACAGCACTCTCAGTACCAAAGTATAGTTCAGGTATTAGATTGATCAGCATTGGTGGTATCCCATGAAGACAAAGAATCATCCAGAGGGCATCCCGATTCACCGAATCAAATGCTTTGTGGAGATCAACATAGGTTGCAAGCAGCCCCTGACAAAACTCTCACATGCGTTTGGTGAGGATCCGAAGCACAAATATACGGTCAATCGTTGACCTCTTTGGTGTAAAGCCCGACTGCTCTGGTCGCTGATGCTCGAGCAGATGGCGGCAAACCCTCTCACGAATGATCCAAGCAAAGACCTTCCCTGGCACGGAGAGTAGCATAACCCCTTGGTAGTTGTTGCAGTCCTGGTGATCACCATTCCCTTTCCAAAGGGGGACAACAAGGCCCCTCTTCCAGTCAGTTGGGATGATGCATGTGCTCCAAACAGAGCACAGAACTGCATGCAATGACCCAAGTATAGCATTTCCAGCAGCCTTGAGAAGCTCAGCATGGATGCCACAAATCCCAGAAGCTTTGCCCCCCTTTCATCCGGTTCACCACCACCTGTTTCCACAAGTGAAGGCAGTTCATAGTTAATTGGGGGGGTCAGCATTTGGGATAGGAACACCACTGACATCCAATTCAACAGCCAGTGGATCAGCCTGGTACATCCGCTCATAGTAACCGGCCCAGCTGGCCTTCCCTTCAGACTCCTCTGTCAAGAGGCCACCACCCTCTGCTCTAACTGCAGTACACCTAGGGACAGGCTTAGAGGAATGCAATACACGGATTCCTCTGTAAGCAGGACGAGAATCACATGTCCACAAATGATGCTCTACCATCTCACAGATTTCTCGCACATAGGCCTCCTTGTCCGCCCTCAGCGAGCATACAGTCTTACGCCTCAGCTCCCGGAACAGTTCAGCTCTGCCATCGAGCCTGGCCCTGCGACTCTGGTCGATGGTATCAAACGTCTCCTGAGAGACAAAGTTCTTCTTCGCCTGACAGTGGTTTCCAAGACAACATCAAGGATGGTGGTCTTGAAGGGACTCCACAACTCTTCAGGCTCCCCCAAAGCATCCAGACCCCCCAAAACCCCACTCAACCTACTCACAAACTCCTCAGCTACTCTCTCTTCATTGAGCTTGCCCACATCCAGCTGAGGCTGGGATGGTAGCATTCTCTTGGATTTGAGCTGCAACCTCAGAGTTGCTACAACAAGCCTTTGGTCAGTGTTGAGGAACTGAGCACTTCGGTAGACCCTTCAGTTCTGGCGCATCCGCCATCGACCATCAATGAGCACATGGAAAATCTTATTTGCCACACCACCAGCATTGGAATACCAAGTCCAGCAATGAGGCTGTGGGTGCTGAAACCATGAGCCAGCCACCCTAAGTCCATGACTTCTTGCAGAGCTGAGGAACTTAGTGATATTCTCGTTTACAGTCCGGGTCCATGGGGACCAACACATGCCTCATAGCCATCCCTGTCAGTTCCAGTCGATGCATTTAAATCCCCAAACACTAGAAAAGTATCTCTCCTGGGGCACTTATCAACCATAGACTCGAGTGTGGCGTAGAATGTCTCCTTTACAGTGAGATCATTTTCCTCAGTCAAAGCATATACAGAGACCAGGGAAATGACACCCAAAGAGTGACGAATCCTCAGTCTCATAATACGCTCGTTGGCCGGTGTTACCTCGACTATCATGGGAGTCAGCTTATTGGACACAGCTATAGCAACTCCCTGGGCATGGTAACCGTCAAAGCGACCAGACCAGTAGTTGGTGTAACCACCCATCATGATCTCACCACTATCCGTCCTCCGGACCTCAGAAAGTGCTGCAACACTTATGTTCAAACGCCGGAGCTCGGATGATAGCAGGGACAGCTGATCATCCTCTCTTAGAGTAAGAACGTTCCAGGCACCCACCCGAAGGGACTGCCTCAGGTTAACCCAAGGAGACCGTCGTCACAATCAATGGGAAATTCAATGGGCGGGGGAAAAAATCAATGGGACAGTATCTGAATTTACATCTTTGTAATTATAGCACTACGAGATAGCTCTTTCGTGATTGAGCTGCAGACCAGTACATGCGTCATGGCAGTGATGTCACGACGTTCATCTCAGGTCGAAGAACAGCATAATTCGTATATTTTTGCCTGATTGCATCTAGTAATGGCTCTGGAATGTGTTTGGTGAGGTGGGAGCTAATGTTCTGCATGGCGGGCAGCACTTATTGCTCCCAGATCAGAAAAAACAAGGGCTGTATCGGACTCGGTGCTTGCGCTTTCACCACTCACTGTTTGGTGTAACATAATATCCGGTATATACCAGAAAGGTGTGTATACAGTGCATTCAGAAAGTATTCAGACCCCTTCACTTTTTTCACATTTTGTTATGTTGCAGCCTTGTGCTGAAATCGTTTAAATTCATTTTTTTCCTCATCAATCTACACTCAATACCCCATAATGACCAAAAAAAAACAGGATTTTAGAAAGTTTTGCTAATTTATTAAAAAGAAAAAACTGAAATATCACATTGACATAAGTATTCATACCCTTTGCTATGATACTTCAAATTTAGCTCAGGTGCCTCCCATTTCTCTTGATCATCTTTGAGATGTTTCTACACCTTGATTGGAGTCCACCTGTGGTAAATTCAATTGATTGGACATGATTTGGAAAGGCACACACCTGTCTATATAAGGTCTCACAGCTGACAATGCATATCGGAGCAAAAACCAAGCCATGAGGTCGAAGGAACTGCCTGCAGAGCTCAGAGACAGGATTGTGTCGAGGGACAGAATTGGGGAAGCCTACAAATTTTTTTTTGCTGCATTGAAGGTTCCCAAGAGCACAGTGGCCTCCTTAATTCTTAAATGGAAAAAGTTTAGAGCAACCAGGACTCTTCCTAGAGCTAGCCGCCCGACCAAACTGAGCAATCGGGGGAGAAGGGCCTTGGTAAGAGGTGACCAAGAACCCGATGGTCACTCTGGCTGAGCGCCAGAGATCCTGTGTGGAGATGGGAGAAACTTCCAGAAGGACAACCATAACTGAAAAATGGGAATGAAAGAGTGAAGGTGAGCAGAGAGCCTTGATTTTGGCAGTTTAACCATAAGAGGGTTGCTGGCAGATCTTGTGCGACCTGTAGGAATATTCGGGGGACAGAGCACAGAGAGAGCTGGGGGAGCCAGGCTGGAGAGGAGTCGGTAGAAGACAGAAAGACCACCAACCTGCCTGCGGTGAGTGAGTGAAAGGCCCTCGCAGTTAGCCTCATCGCAGGAGATTCCAATGACCAAATATGGCACAGAAAACTTATCTTTCCCAAGCTTGGATGAAGAATAGACATTCAGCTTGAATATAACATGCTCTTCTAACCATCATGTCAACACAGCAATGGAATACCCATTTGTTTGATTTTAGCACATCATCACACCATAGCTGACATGGCAGCACAGACTCGTTTCTTAATAAGCATTATCTTAATAAGCACCTTCAGACCATTGTCAAAATTTTTTATATTTGACTTTTTATGCCTCCGCCCCCGAAGATGGCCGGAGGCATTATGTTTTCTGGTTGTCCGTCCGTCCGTCCGTCCATCCGTACGGGCTAAACCTCGTTTTTCTCAGCAACCACATGTCCGATTGAGACGAAACTTTCAGGGTAGGAGTGACACCCATGCAGAATGTTTTTAGGATAATTGTGATGTAATAGGTCACGTGGTATGGCAGCCATATTGGATTAAACACAAATAATTACAAAATTATTTCTCGGAAACTGCTGAATGGAAAAATTTGAAACTTGGCACATTGTCAAGTACTCCCAATGGGGAACAAATGCATGATAATGATGACATCATAGGTGAAGTGGTATTCCAGCCAAAAATGTTTAAATCGAATTATCAAATTCTTTATCCTAAAAATCTGAAATTGCATGCACTTGATATATGACCGATTTGCATTGAAATATTAAACTTATGACATCACAGGTCACATGGATTGGCAGCCATATTGGATTTAACGTAAAACCTGAAAAAAAACATCTCCCAAACCACCAAATTGTTTGACTCTAAACTTTACTTGTGTCATTGACTAGGCATGGCGATTAAAAGATGATCACAAAAACATCATTGGCCACATTGTGTGGCAGCCATATTGGATTGAAGGAAAATATTAAATAATTATAAATATCTCTGAAACCGCTTACCCTATCGATGCGAAATTTTACAAATATCATCTAACACCATATAGTCTAATGTATATAGTTGCATATAGTTTGAAAATGTTGTTGTAGGTCATGTGGTTTGGCATCCATCTTGGATAGAAAAACGAACTTCATCCGATCAACACAAAACTTCACAAATGTGATCCCCTACCTATACATATGCAGAGTGTACAATTTTTTAAGGTCATATGTTATGTGGTGTGACAGCCATATTAGCTTGAAAGCCAATATTTTAAAAAAGATCCCTTCTCTGAAACCGATTGATGTGAAACCTGTCATGGCTGGTGAAAATGTGATACTTTAAAACAACTGAAGGGATTGAAATCAAAATTGTTTATATTTAGGACAGTGAACGAGGGCATCATCCAGTTCTGGGACTGCGCAGAGGCATATTGGCAACACAGTCACATTGCTCTAGTTTATGTTAACAGTAAAATATTATTCAAATATACATATTGAATGGAAGGATTTCATTCTTATTGAAATCTTCTCAAATGACATCTTTGCCATAAAATATCTCTTTAACAATAACACAACTATACTCAGAAATCTGTTGATCTGGTTATTGCTTGGTGTGGAAGGAGTTTATTTCGATATCTTATGAAAATAATTGACTTATTGTAAGAGCTACTATGACTGACATGCCGGTTCATGCCGGACATGAACCACCTTTAGAGGCCATTTTTCACCGCAAAGTGTGGGTTTGGCCTTTTTCGGGACCATGGTCCACTTTTTTGAAGCAATGTTTTATGGCCGGATGCCCTTCCTGCCGCCAACCCTATTAGTCACCTCTTGCGACACACAGGGAATTACCAGTGAACTGGTACTCAATTTGCCGACCTCGGAAGGATGACAGGCTGAGTCAACCCCCCTGGCGTTAATTCAGCGATCGACTGGGATTCGAACTCAGGATCCTCGGATCCCAAGCCGGCACCCTAACCGCTAAGCCAACACCAGGCTTACTGACATGCCGTACATGTTGTATGAAAATGTGAAAGCATATTTGTAATGATGTAGGCTTCACAGTTTTTCATCTGAATATTTAAAATTCCCAATAGCCTTTAGATATGGGAAATCTTAAATATCATCTAGCCTCAATAAATTATTTTTCATCACTATTTAGAAAAATTTCACATTCACATAAATTCACATTTGCAAGAACATCATACTCTATTTTGGAATATTTCCACATCATAAATACAATTTAAAATTCATTGCCATATTTTGTGATAACATTCACTTAGTGTGGAAGACCCATGTGAGTATGTCTATTAATTACATAAACCAGAGCCTGAAATACAAATCAACATCCAATGTTTTCGGATGCAATGTCCTTTTTTCATGTTAAACCTGTAAACTTTTATCAATTCAGGACAGATAATCTCCCAGTGATTGTGGAAGTTAACTTTGTTTAGCAGGTACAGCAATTTAGAAAGTCTTTTTTAGAATTACAGTACCTCTAGATCTATTACCATTACATTATTTAAAATTTTTATTTTTGGAAGTAGCAATTAAGGTCACAATGTCTGAAAATATTTGGGGACTTTTCTAGTACCTACTTAAAAAATTATTGAATTTTAAATCCCCCTGGATATCCTTCTTTCTGCTATCACTACTCTCTTCAAACAACCTCATTAAAAAGTGTTTTTCTCACTTACATTTCAAAGATTCCATACATACTTGGGCCTACCACGCTTAGCAAATCCATGCCAATGAGCTGGTAACTTGTAACATATCATGTCATATTATTTCACAAATTGTTCTTGTTATTTGATTTACCTCAGAACCACTGTACCAGCAGTATCGTCGAATCGCACACAGCCGTGAAATTCGTCATCAACGCCGGGCACCATCCTTCAAACGTGAACTCCTTCGGACTGGATCCAAGCAGCACAGCAGTCCAGGTGGTGACTCTCCAGCTCCACAAGAAAGAAAGAGCCATTCCAGTGTAATGGGAGCAAGTACACTCTGGCAAGGTCTTCCTAAAGTGCTCGCCAGTGGCTTGCTGGAGCGCTTGAGTGCTGACGAAATAAAACGTCAAGAGGTGAGCTTTGTGTGGGATATATACATATATACATATATACATATATACATATATATATATATACATATATACATATATATATATACATATATACATATATACATATATACATATATACATATATACATATATACATATATACATATATATATATATATACATACTCCATTGCTAAATGGAGAATATTTGAACAAGTAGTTTGGTAAAGTCCAATATAATGGGACTGCATTCAATAAAATACCACATTTTACATTTTGATAAGAACTTCACTGCAAGTTTAATTGTGTCAATGAGCTATACTTTTAAAATCATGTGTTGATCATTTCCCTATAACACCCCTTTCTACAACCAGGCCATGTTTGAACTGGTGACGTCAGAAGCATCATATTTGCGCAGCATGAATGTGATGTTCGAGTTGTTTGTTCAATCTCAGGACCTGGCAGCTCTTCTGTCAGCACATGACCGTCGAATCCTCTTCTCTAACCTCCCGGATGTGAGGGAGGCAAGCGAGAGGTGAAGGATAGTTTTTCTTCTTGACAGCGTCGGATGTGCTGGGAGTTATATCATTGTGATAGCATTCACTTAGTGTGACAGTGAATGTTCCTTGCTGGAAACAGGGAATAACGTTGGTTATGTGATGCAGACAGATTAGTGGTGAAAGTGCGATGGAAGGCTTATTAAAAAGTCATGTTGCCATTATGCTTCATCCTTTATTCAAAAAGAGATAATGTACATACCAGTAGCAGAGATCAGCTGATATTTTAAACAGATCGTTGGAGTCCCTCATGGTTAGGGTGGTGGGCTTGGGATCCTAATGTCCTGAGTTCGAATCCCATTCAGCTGTTGAATTAACACCAGGTGGGGTTGACTCAGCCTATCATCCTTCTGAGGTCGGCGAAATGAGTACCAGGGTACTGGGTCCTCTCTCAAGGAGGTTGGTGGCAGGATTTGCCCTCCGGCCGCTGTAAAAACACCTCATTCTGTAGCAAAAACAGTGGTGTGTGTTGGGATGGTGCTGAGGAGTTGTCCAAGGATGCAGCGACGTGCTGATCCAGCGTACGCTCCTATATATATATATATATATATATATATATATATATATATATATGTATATATACACGAGCCTGGCTCGGCTTGCTGCGCTCGCCTCACCAAGCGTCGTTACTGAGGAACGGGCTTATTTTAGCTGAGGCTAATGATTGTACCTGAGTTGCTGTGTTGTCATGATGTACACCAATCATAATACAAACAATTATTTTGCACAAATGTATTTGTTGTGTTTGTGATATTACATTTTTATAGGCAATTTAAGTTGAATGTTTTTTTTCAAGAAAGAACCCCATAGCACACACATAGGGGAGGGGTAGGTGCAGACTGGAAGTTTGGGACGATTACACCTCACCACCAAGTAATTTAAAACACCTCACAGCCATCAAACACATAATAAAAACACCTCACAGCCATCAAACACGCAATAAAAACACCTCACAGCCATAAAACACGTAATAAAAACACTTCGCAGCCATAAAACACGTAATAAAAACACCTCACAGCCATAAAACACGTAATAAAAACACCTCACAGCCATAAAACACGTAATAAAAACACCTCACCACCACGAAATTAAAAACACCTCACAGCCATAAAACACGTAATAAAAACACCTCACCACCACGAAATTAAAAACACCTCACAGCCATCAAACATGTAATAAAAACACCTCACAGCCATAAAACACGTAATAAAAACACCTCACCACCACGAAATTAAAAACACCTCACAGCCATAAAACACGTAATAAAAACACCTCACCACCACGAAATTAAAAACACCTCACAGCCATAAAACACGTAATAAAAACACCTCACAGCCACGAAATTAAAAACACCTCACCACTACGTCATTTAAAAACACCTCACCACCAAGTAATTCAAAACACCTCACCACCACGTAATTCAAAACACCTCATCACCAACTAATTCAAAACACCTCACCACCACATAATTAAAAACACCTCACCACCACGTAATTATAAATACCTCACCACCACGTAATTCAAAACACCTCACCATCATGTGATTTAAAAACACCTCACCACCATGTGATATTAAAACACCTCACCACCACATCATTTAAAAACACCTCACCACCACATAATTCAAAATACCTCACCATCACGTGATTCAAAACCACCACAACGTCATTAAAAACACTTCACAACCATGGAAACAAAAGTTTGAGGGAGTCGTTAAGTGACAACACAGACACTGCCCAGATGTGTAGATATATAGATAAATGACTGTACCCGAGTTGCCGTTTTGTCATGGTTTAAACCAATCATAATTCAAACAATTATTTTGCACAAATGTATTTGTAATATACGTGATATCACATTTTATAAACAATTGAAGTTGAAAAAAAAATTCCCCTCCCAAAAAACAAAAATTGGACATTTTTTCAAAAAAATACCCTTAGGACATACCGACTGGAGAGATATGTGCATTCCAGAAGTTTGGTACGATTTCACAAAAGTTTGAGGAAGCAGTTCAGTGACAAGACAACACAACACAAGACAACACAACACAACACAGGACAGGACAGACGCTGCACAGATATATATATTAGGAGTCAAGTCAAAATACAGAGGATTGGAGAGAAGAAAATGTAACACTGATTATTTAACAAGTGATTGAGGGAATCATTGCAGAATTATACACCTGTTAGCTTTCTTTCAGTTGTGGAGTAGGAATGGAATATATTCATTAGGGATCAGATGAGGGACTAGTGAGATAAATACAAATTAATTAAAGATAGGCAGCATGTGCTTAGTAGAGGGAGATTTTGGTTAATTAATTTGTTGGAATTCTGAAGGACGTCCTGATTGGATTGATGAAGGGAGTGGATTGTACCTTGACTGCCGAAAGTTATTTGATAAGGCCCCTCGAGATAGGCTGCTACCTTAGGTTCGGACCTGCGGAGTCATCGCTGGAGTAGCAAACTGGATGGAGAAGCGGCTTTTTGATAGGATGCAGGAAGTATCTGTCCAGTGAGAGAATGTCAGGTTGGGAAGTTAAGTCGTCCGGATTCATCAGGAAACAATGCTGGGACCTTTAGTGTTATTAAATAATTTCAATGATGTGGTGAGTGACTGGTTCAAAGTAGACTTGCAAACTTTGCAGATGACAGAGTTTGGAGTAGTATCGTTTAACAAGATGGGGAGTGAGGTGTGAAGACGAGGGCAATCAGTGTCAGGAAAGTCTACATACTGTCATAGGAGCGGCAAAAAATTGGGCAAAACCATCCAATGTGAGTAAATGTAAGGTTTTGGGCATGGGACTGAGTGTGTGAGTCTGCTCCTCAAAGCCATGTTCTGTAGTACACTGCTACATGCTACAGCCTATGCCATTCATGTTAAGGCGTATAAAAACTTACGTCACATGCACGCATCTTTGCACAGCAATGATATCGAGTTATAAATGTGCATTTTAAGTACATATACAAAGTCATAAAAATGTGTTTAAGTGTATAAGGAGGTCACACCCAGTGGCTTACTGTGTGACAAATGTCACCGAGATAAATAACCTTGCATAGTGAAGTTATCTATCTTGGGTATTTTTAGTTTCAGGGGTGCACATGTGATGCAGGCATGATGGACTCAATGGCCTCATGCTAAGTCAGGGTTTCCTTATGTCGAGTTGATATTGTTAGGAATAGGAAAATGTGTCAATTTTCAAACTTCGTTTTGCAGATTTCTTGAAGACCTCGAAGATCGTGTGGAAGAAAATCCACAGATATCTGATGTCAGTGACATTGTGCTGCAGCACAGTCAGCAGGGTTTCAAATGCTATATTTCGTATGTGACCAACCAGCCTTACCAAGAGCAAGCATACCAACAGCTTTGGTAAGTCTCATTCATTCCAGTTTGATGTGGTACTTCAAATTCATATTCTTAAATTATTTTAGGGTGATCATGGTGGTGAGGGACCAGAAAGCATCCAAAAGAGGCAAGTTGTTCAACCCAATGTAGACAGGACATTTTGAGAAGCTGGACAGGAGATTTTGAATTTGTCCCTGGTGGTAGATCAAAGATCTACTTCAAAAAATACTATTTGATCTTTTAACATCCACCAGGTGGGCAAACATACAGAGCAGCATGGTGATGCTCTCCGTAGTCTTGCACCCCCTGCTGCCAATGGATCACGGAAAGGTTTGAGCCTCGTGTGATTTGTTTGTAAACTGAAAGCAGGACCAGAAAGCTGTGAAAAATCTCATTCATTGTCTTGTCATCATGATGTTGCGGACATGTTGAGACTAGTTTTACTTTAGAGTGTGTATAGATATCAACATTTGTTAGAACCTAAATTTGATATCAACATTTATCTGCTATCGTAAGGATCATACACCAAGGTTTCAACATCATGATCATCTGCTCATAACATTGTAATAACTTCATCGTAAAGTACTTTTAAAGATCTAAACAAACACATACACAGACACACACAAAGATATGCATAGCACAGAACCAAACACAAATAAATCACAACTTACGAACACACCCCTTACTTTCCTGTTCCTTCCCTCAAATGTTGAATCCTCCACACACCCTCATCCATCAAAATATCTCACTAAAATTCCAAACTTAAACTGATCCTCTCAAAAAATGTAGTCCTTACATGGAGTAATCAATCCATTTATAAATGAGAAGGAATCGCATTGCAGTTTTGCAGGAGAAGGCTAGTAGGTCCACTAAGCTGGCGCAATCCTATAAACACTCATACACTCCTCTATCCTCACTGCTTCTTGGTACCTATCCAATTCAAGTTTAAATATATCTGTTGGAACCCATCTGTGGATCGGTCCCATCGGCCGATGGGTCTGACCCATCTGTGGATGCACGAGAAATGACAATGCAGACCCATCGGCCGATGGGTCTGCGCCATCGGCGGATGTGTTGTTCACCTTGAAAGAATGTGTATGCATCAATGGTGGATGAGTATGTTTATTTGAACCTAAAAATAAGCAATTGATGTCATAAATGTTTATAAAGCAGTCCGTGACATGTGGTTTGTCGATAACCGTTTGTCGATAAGATAAAAACAAGATAATATTTTTAGGTTCAAATGAACATACTCATCCACCATTGATGCATACACATTCCTTCAAGGTGAACAACACATCCGCAGATGGTGCAGACCCATTGGCCGATGGGTCTGCATTGTCATTTCTCGTGCATCCACAGATGGGTCAGACCCATCGGCCGATGGGACCGATCCACAGATGGGTTCCAACATATCCACTGTTTCTGTTGCCACCATCTTTCCAGGGAGTCCATTCCATACATTAACCACACTCTGCATGAAACAACTCATCCTCAACGTCCTCTCTTTACTCTCCTGCTGTGGCTCCTGGTCTTATCGCTAAACGAAAGAAAAAAAAGGAAACAGATTAACCTAAAACATTTTTTTTTCTTAAAAATATTAAAATATATATCTATATAAATATTTATTTTATATATCTATTTATATATATCTATTTTATATTTCTATTTAATATATCTGTTTAATTTATATATAAATAGATATATATTAGAATATATATCTATTTTATATAAATAAAATATATATCTTAAACTCATAAATAAAGAAGAAAAGAATGTTTCGCAGACACTCGACAATAATTCAAGATGCAAATGTAAGGCTGCAGTTTCTATCGACGTTAAAAGAAAAAAATGTTGAAGCATATTGCAGTAAGAGAGTATAAAAGAAAGGCCATTAAAGGTGCAGTCCACAAACGCACATTGAGATACGAGGCATTTGAGAGAAGTATAGCTGGAAATTATTTTAAAATTGGCAAGGGTAAATTGGTAAAATTGCTGGTAGAAGAATTACAATAGAAGTGTTATTTCACCCAAGTATGTTATGGTACATGTTCATGCATGTTTTTTTTTAACAAATGTTTATGTATATGGAGCTATATGTGAATGTTTTTTTATGAATGTTTATGTTTTTAAAGTGAAATCTTATATGTTTTAGAATAAACTATTATAAAAGGCCATCAAAAATGATGGGTTGGAACAGTCTATTCGACAGTACAGCCTCATGAGCGTGCTTATGTCTGAAGCCTGGGCCCATTGTCATGTGTGCTTCTATCTTTTAATGTATTTATTAGACATCCTACGGATGGAAATGAACACTTGTTTTACTCTGCGCACGTTGCACCTCACGTGCAGCCAATTTCACCTCCCTGCAACTTGCACTTATTGTTATTTAAAAAAACGCGTCTGTACACCGCCCTTGTGGCTCGATTTGCAAGCCGCCGTCTACAATTCCAATAGAAGAGACATAATTACTCTTTTATGGAAAATGTTTTTCGAGTTTGTTTTATCCTCAAAAATAGACGGCAGTGAACACACATTCGTGTTAAAAGATTGGCCTTTAAAACCGACACTTGTGAAGGGGGACAGACATCTGTACAAACACACAAACAGACATTGTGTTTTTGTGGTAGATGTCAAATCGAATGTGCTGTATGATTTTGGGCTTTCTATGAGAACTATACATTTCTTTGTGATCCTTGTGTGGCATACAGCCAGGAGAACCCGCAGTTTCTTCAAATAATGTCTCGGCTGCAGGACGACCCACGCTGTGAGCGCCTTCCCTTCATGTCCTTTTTGATCCTCCCTTTTCAGCGCATTACACGTCTCAAGCTGCTGGTGGAGGTGAAAAGCATGCATTGTTAAGACCACATTAGTGTGTTGCCAAATCTTAATTTTTGCCATACTGAGCGACTTTACAACTACATCATTCTCAATGAGCAGAGTTTCAGTCTATTAAAAGTGATTCATTTTTATACCTGTTGGGTTATGATCAAAACAGCCTTTGTCTTCATTTATAAACCTGTTTGTACTTACATCAGAACATATTGAAAAGAACGGAGATGGATTCAGCTGCTGAAGAAACAGCAAGCAAGGCATTAAATGCAATGAAAAAGGTGTGTTTTGATGACTTCAACTTTCATGACAACTATGACTAAAAGTCCCATCTCCCTCCTCGCTGTTGCCCTTTCCCATTCACTCTTCTCTGCCAACCCTCCCCTCGAGGATATCCCATGTCTGGTGGACGTTTCACACATTGTACTGCTTCAAGATCAATAAGTGGTCAAAACCTTGAACCAGAGCCTTACCCTAAGCAATCGTTATAGTTTCTTCTTCTTCTTCTTCTTTTTCCTCTTCTTCTTCTTCCTCTTCTTCTTCTTCTTCTTCTCTTTCCTATTTTATGGGGTGAGGTGCAACGGTACAAATCTTCAGAGTTTATTGTTCTTTTAACCAAAAGTATGAATCGGACCAACTGAAAGTTGTTATTCATACATGTACGTCTTTGTTAAAATCCATGAATTCAGTTTTTAGTAATCCCAACACTGGCGATATATTAATCCTTTCAGATGTGACAGCATGATTTTTCGATTTGATGCATCCCATCAATATTAATGTCACTCTATTATAGATCGTGCACGATTGCAATGAGGGTGTAAGAAAAATGAAACAAATGGAAGAACTGATCTGCGTTGGAAAGCAGATAGAATTCCACAAGACAAAGGTGAAGGCAAACTTCACACTGTTAAAACCTGTATTATAGATATGTTGTCATTTTAACATAAAATGTAATTAAGTAAATATCATGTACAATCTATATATAATGGAGCAACTATTTGTATGTATGTATGTATGTATGTATGTATGTATGTATGTATGTATGTATGTCTGCTCTATACTTATTGTTTGGACAGCTGGTTATAAATAGAGTAAAACATTAACATGCAGTAATTAAGCATCTCAATACCTGGATGGGAATTTAAAAAATGTCTCCATTAGTTTTTCCAAATCCACGTCATGAATCATCATGCCAAGTTTCAAACCAATCTGTTGAGCCACCTGGAGTAGGGAAAAAAAAAAAGAAAAACAAGTACAGATACATTCAAAGTACACCGCCCCCATGCCAAATAAATAAATAACATATCCTCTAGCACGCAGCATTGCCGGGGTGCCATTGGCACCCAGCGATGTCGCCGTGCAGCAAATAGAGACTGTATTAGGAAGGAGAAGTGTATAATAATCTATTCATTAATTGCATAATTAAAATAGATAAATAATAATCGTAAAATAATTAATTTCTTAATCAATTTACTTATAGCATACCGATACCACCATTGTTTCATCCAAATCTGTAACTTAAAAAAAAAAATTAATCAAGTAATTATATAAGTAATCGATTCATCGATTCATCGATTAATCAATAAATCAATAAATCAAAAATACCCTTTTCAGTGAAATCACTTTGTCATTGTAGTGTCCAAGTTCCAGCTTCCTAGCTCAAAAGATGGCTGAGACATCGCCCGGACAAACAAACTAGAAAACAAGAAAACAAACGGAGTGAAAACTGAGTACTCCCTTTTAGCGCACGTCATCGCCGGCCTGCTTCGGTGCCCGGTGATGACATCATGCAGCACCTGGGAATGGAATAGGAAAGGAGCGGTGTACAATTGTTAATGGATCCACTGCTTGACTGACTGACTGAAGGAAATCGTTATGGTTTTATAAGAGCTCATCGATGAGCAAAAATAAATAAATACAGCATTCTTTGAACTCTTCATTTACAATGAAAAAGAGTCCAATAAATATTAGGTATCTTCTGAGGTCAACAGAAGTTATTCTTGCGGAAAAATGAATGGGTTTTGTACATAAATAGGCCTAGAGACTTTCCTCCCATTCTAATGAAGGTCATATTTAAAAGGGCTAAACATAAACAAGTACATGGATCTTTCTGCAAGAACATCAATATTTTGATTTGATCGGGAAGAAGACAAAGAGCCGGCAATTTCAGTTTCGTATTTTGTGCCATAAATACACCTCCTGGCCACTTTACTAGGAACCTTTATTTGGCCTACTCAAAGTCATGACTGATTGGTGTACCATACTCTGCGTTAGTGTTGGTTCTGCCAAATCAGTTTCTTAGCCAAGGGTCATGCTGTGTGGTTTACCATTCCTCTCTCAGCAGTAGTTAGGGCAGGAATTTGGAATTTGTTCATTGTGCTGCCGATAGCTCGCTTACTTTACGCAAAGGACACCATGGGATCTTTAACGTCCACCATCTAATGTCGGCAGATAGTTAGTTTAACATCCATCCCAGGATTCCCATTTTAACATCCACCCTCCACCCATTTTCAGCAGACTTGCTTATTTTGCAATATGTTTGTATTTATAAACTTCCGCACTGAGTATTAATATTAACAAAACATAGATCAGTTGGGGAAAGAGGGAGAGCATGGGAAGGGGTGGGTGAGGTCAAAGATCACTGACTCTATAAAGACTCCTCATTTTGTTCTAGGCAATCGGGATTATCTCACAATCTCGGTGGTTACTGAAACGTGGCGAGATGTTTGAGATTATTGTGGAGAAAGGCATCTTGTCAAACAGCAAGGGGAAAACATCCCTGAAACCTCTCCATCTGCTGCTTTTCAATGACTTGTTGCTGATCACAAAAAAGAGGTACCTCTTATTTCGGGATATCACAATGAAAATGAGTTGAAAGGCAAATTGATATTGGATAAAATAATAATTTGAAAGTGAAATGGAAAACATTTTCAAATGAAATACAAGTTTTATCTTTAATCAAAGTTGAAAGACGAAGAGAAATTTATTCACCTTCTGATAACCTTGTGGGGATTACCACTTTTCATCACCTTGTTGAGATCATCAATTTTCATCACTTTGTTGGGATCATAAATTTTCATGACCTTGTTGAGATCATCAATTTTCATCACTTTCTTGGGATAATCTATTTTCATGACCTTGTTGGGATCACCAATTTTCATAACTTTGTTGGGATCACCAATTTTCATCACTTTCTTGGGATCATCAATTTTCATCACCTTGTTGGGATCACCAATTTTCATCACTTTGTTGGGATCACCAATTTTCATCACTTTGTTGGGATCACCAATTTTCATCACTTTGTTGGGATCACCAATTTTCATCACTTTGTTGGGATCACCAATTTTCATCACCTTGTTGAGATCACCAATTTTCATCACTTTGTTGGGATCACCAATTTTCATCACTTTGTTGGGATCACCAATTTTCATCACCTTGTTGGGATCACCAATTTTCATCACCTTGTTGGGATCACCAATTTTCATCACTTTGTTGGGATCACCAATTTTCATCACCTTGTTGGGATCACCAATTTTCATCACCTTGTTGGGATCACCAATTTTCATCACTTTGTTGGGATCACCAATTTTCATCACTTTGTTGGGATCACCAATTTTCATTACCTTGTTGGGATCACCAATTTTCATCACTTTGTTGGGATCACCAATTTTCATCACCTTGTTGAGATCACCAATTTTCATCACCTTGTTGGGATCACCAATTTTCATCACTTTGTTGGGATCACCAATTTTCATCACCTTGTTGGGATCACCAATTTTCATCACTTTGTTGGGATCACCAATTTTCATCACCTTGTTGGGATCACCAATTTTCATCACTTTGTTGGGATCACCAATTTTCATCACTTTGTTGGGATCACCAATTTTCATCACTTTGTTGGGATCACCAATTTTCATCACTTTGTTGGGATCATAAATTTTCATGACCTTGTTGAGATCATCAATTTTCATCACTTTGTTGGGATCATAAATTTTCATGACCTTGTTGAGATCATCAATTTTCATCACTTTCTTGGGATAATCTATTTTCATGACCTTGTTGGGATCACCAATTTTCATAACTTTGTTGGGATCACCAATTTTCATCACTTTCTTGGGATCATCAATTTTCATCACCTTGTTGGGATCACCAATTTTCATCACTTTGTTGGGATCACCAATTTTCATCACTTTGTTGGGATCACCAATTTTCATTGCCTTGTTGAGATCACCAATTTTCATCACTTTGTTGGGATCACCAATTTTCATCACCTTGTTGGGATCACCAATTTTCATCACTTTGTTGGGATCACCAATTTTCATCACTTTGTTGGGATCACCAATTTTAATCACCTTGTTGGGATCATCAATTTTCATCACCTTGTTGGGATCACCAATTTTCATCACTTTGTTGGGATCACCAATTTTCATCACTTTCTTGGGATCATCAATTTTCATCACCTTGTTGGGATCACCAATTTTCATCACTTTGTTGGGATCACCAATTTTCATCACCTTGTTGAGATCACCAATTTTCATCACCTTGTTGGGATCACCAATTTTCATCACTTTGTTGGGATCACCAATTTTCATCACCTTGTTGGGATCACCAATTTTCATCACTTTGTTGGGATCACCAATTTTCATCACCTTGTTGGGATCACCAATTTTCATCACTTTGTTGGGATCACCAATTTTCATCACTTTGTTGGGATCACCAATTTTCATCACTTTGTTGGGATCACCAATTTTCATTACCTTGTTGGGATCACCAATTTTCATCACTTTGTTGGGATCACCAATTTTCATCACTTTGTTGGGATCACCAATTTTCATCACTTTGTTGGGATCACCAATTTTCATCACTTTGTTGGGATCACCAATTTTCATCACTTTGTTGGGATCACCAATTTTCATCACCTTGTTGGGATCACCAATTTTCATCACTTTGTTGGGATCACCAATTTTCATCACTTTGTTGGGATCACCAATTTTCATCACTTTGTTGGGATCACCAATTTTCATTACGTTGTTGTTGAAGCATGTTTTAAAATGTTTGGCTTTTCATTTATTTTTCATTCGGAATCTTGTTTGCTGCTTGTACAAGCCCATCTTCATATGTGGTTGAAGATAAAGAATTTTGTTTAATGATCTTCGTGATCTTTAACTAATATGAAAACCTGAAAGGAAAAGCACCAAATAATATTACATGTAACTGTCATATTCAGTCGTATAATGGTATTGAAGATTGCTAAATTAATTTCTTTTAAAAGATTATTGTGCATTCTCCTTTCTTCAAATCTCAAACTTTCCGACATTATATAACATTACAATGGTTACATTACAGGTGATTTTATCATGTGTATTTATAGCACTTTAAGTATTTAAATTGTGCATTTGGTATGTAACAATGTCTTATGATCCAGTAAATTTTAAGTTTCTGTGCTTTTTAGCTTTCATCACAGCAAAATCAAATCTGAACAAGAATATGTAAAGTAGTTTTTTTATTTAAATTGAGCAAAATAGTTAAAGCCAAAGTTGGCCAGCAATACTGAGCAAGCAACTGAGTAACAACCCTTTCTGGTGATGCCACGTAGCACGGGACGGCTGCAGGTCCTCGATTATGGACACCGGGCCATGGCTCAAGCTACAGATGTGTTCTGTCAACCAAATGACAACAACTTCCTCCTCGTGTTCCTGGAGAACCACCAGCAGCGACATGTGGAGCATCTTCTGCAAGCTACTACACCGTGAGCAGGAAGCAGCCTGTGTTGGGAGTGAGGGTCACTTATTCAAGTCAACAAAATTGATCAATGAATTTAGTATATTTAATATATTGCATTTTTTTTTTCCTCAAAAAAAATCTTCAACAAATTTCATTATGGTATTTTATATGCATTTAAAACATTTAATTACATTGTTATTCTCAGAATTTTAAACATGCAAGCATTCCCAGTATATTACTGTCACAATATCTGAAATAACATTTTACTCTTAAGAATGTATGTTATGTTTTAAAACAAGGCCCCTCATACTGCTTTGATCTCTTCAAATGAAAGTAACTTGTATACGAATAGAATCATATGCTGTTTTTTTTCCTATGTAACCAACAGGAGTGATAAGCAGCGTTGGATCGAAGCTATTTCTCCTTCCAAGAAAGCAGAGGATGGGGAACAGATTTATGAGGACTGGGGTAAGACTTTTCTTGCAGTAAAAAAAAAAAACCCAAACATTTTTGACACTGCAGGTGTTGGCCAGAATGAAACTGTCACACTTTTTTTTTTCTTAATCAGACTGTCCACAAGTACAGTGTATTCACACGTACACTGCCCAACAAGCGGATGAACTTTCTCTTGAAGAGGCTGATGTCATAAATGTAACACGCAAGACACCGGATGGTAGGATTGAAATATCATCTACCATACAGCTCTGTTTTATTGAAGGCTCGATGAAAATCTCTATTTTTATATACAAAATCCAGGCTGCTTGTGGAAGAGCAAGATGACAAAGGGTAGAAAGGCATGGCATATACATTGGGACAATGGCACAACATGTGGGTGCAACAATTAAGAAAATGGACGAACAGGAAAAGCATAGAGGTGATGAAAGAAAACATTGACCTACTAGTAAGACAGGTGAATTTGGGAGAATAATGGGGAAAGTGGGGTGAGGAGATCACAAAGATTATGAGTAGGAAAGAAGAATGACAGGGTGTGATGGGTACACTGATAACTTGAAGACCTTGCTCAGGGTGGTGCTACAGTTTATAGATGAGCATGATGCCTGGGTTTTTGTTAACAAGGAGGTGGTTAATGTAAACTCTAATAAAAATAAGTTTACTGTTACATATAAATCATACAACCTGGAAAGATTTTCATGCATAGCATATTCCACAAAGACGCAAAACGTCATTGAAGACCGCCACCAACAGCACTTTAAAAATGGGACGTGCACAATTTAGATTTAAATAACTAAATCTGGAATAATAAAAGGCAATGTGTGTCTGTTAATGAGTGTGTGTGTATGTGTATGTGTGTCTCCTCTATAACTGCAAAACCATGAAACCTAGTGGCCCAAAACTCCAAAGGGGTGCATGAATAAAAACTGGATGTTTGGGTGTGTTTAAACACCCTTTTTGAAGATAATTTAGGGGATGCTCATCAGGAAAAAAAAGAAAAAAGTAAGCCTTACCAAAATGGCAGTGCGATATCTTGGTCAAGCCTCAGTCATTTCCAGAGCCAGATATAAGTTTGACAGCCCCTGGGACATTAGAGTTGTAGAGCACCCTCCATCCCCCCCCCCCCCCACCCCCCAACCAACCTTGAAAAGCTGTGGGGGGGTTTTGTACTTACTTTCGGCTTTAGCTTGAGTTTTCAATGCTGAATAGTGTGAAATACATGAGTCGCCCATCATTTTGACGGGCTTTTCTGCTAGTAAACAAGAAGAAAAATACATAAAATGTCATAGTTCCTGCCGTGGTTTTAGTGATCTTGCTGTACGGAGTTAAAGGCCGTCAATCCGCCATCTTTGGTCAGATGACAAAACAAAATCTTCTGCATATGTATACACATGTATTGTCTTTTTTCAAGTTTGAAGGAAATCGGTCCATGCATGTCCAATAAATGGATGGGGATCCATTTAAGTAACAAAATGGCTGTCAGTTGGCCATCATGGATCTGATCTCAGAAAAAGATGATGTGTGTATGTAACCCATCATTCATTAATCTGTGTACCAAATTTGAAGAAATTGGTAAATGCATATCCGAGAAATGGTTGAGGAAGTGGTCAACATTGGGTTTTTAACTCAACTGGACTATGTCCAGCTGAGTTTTTGTCGTCACCCAGTGTCCGTCATCCGTCTGTCTGTCTGTCTGTCTGTCATCTGTAAACAATTCGATGTCTACGCTCTAAAAGTCACAAATATTGATTATATTTGATGAAACGTGTTATGCAGCATCTTTAAGACATAAACTAGTTTGGGATTGCATTTGGGCGTTGCACGCCAAAAAATGGGCGCGGCAGGGCGGCCATATTGAAAATCAATTTTTGTCATATATTTTTTAGCACATATAAACTATATAGTTTGTGGTTCTATTATGCATATTCTAACCATATTGATATAGACCAGTTGAGTTCAGGTTCCCTGGAACCTCTCTAGTTTACAACTAAAATGGATGCCAGTCGGTCATCTTTGATGCCTTCGTGAAACAAAATGATTTGCCTATGTATACCATCATGTGTTGCATAGGTATACCATCACATCACGATTTGCATATGTATACCATCACTTTTCGCCAAGTATGAACAAAATCGGTCCATACATCTCCGAGATATGGTTGCAGACGCACAGATGAGACCAAATCCATAAGCCCCCCCGTTTCAGACTACGTCCAACGGGGGTTAATAATAATTCACAGTTGACTGTTGGTAGTGCAGATGGTAAGTGTATATAAATAAATAAAGAATAGTAAATATTGTGTTTGTAGTGGAGATGGAAAGTTTTATATTAATAATAAAGTTTGTATGTTGGTCGTGAAATGTATACAAATGAATAATGATTGCCAAAAGTATATAAAATTAAATTAAATTAAATTTCTATAATTCACAAATATACACTTTTACCCTCATGCAATATGCAGGACAAGCAGAAGTACCCATCATTTAAGGTAAACTATCAATTTAAATTCTTCCATGGACCTTAAAACGGTTAATTATGTTACACTCTTGGTTTCACTCAGAGTCAAAGCTCTGAGCTACTTATGTGGAGGTTGGATTTGTCTAAAAAAAATCCTGCATGCGAAATAAAATTTGGCATCAACATTATTCATGTTTGGTTTTTCATCATTTGAAAATTGGATGTTGAGCTTTGCCTGTGTGCGCCGCTTTTCAAATGCAGAGTGGGAAGTGGCCGCCGTAAATAGGAGACAGACAAACGCATGGACAGACACCATGGTTCGCAATATGAAATAGACAGAGGATTTTGGCCAATGTGAAGATATAATACATAACTATGTAATCTACTCATAAATTTAAACTTTCAGCGACTATTGTTGATTCTGTGCCAAAATGATACTGAATTTGTTTCTCAGTAGCAATAGTTTTTTGCGGCGAGAAACAGTGGCGAGAGTTTCTCAAGGCAGGATTATATATTTAAGGGTAACAGTCAATTAAGACATGATATTTGAAGTTACATGAAGCCATAACCATTTAAACAGAGTAAGACAGCTCCAAGTACAGTTTTCCTGCTTGATGTTATCTTAGCTGAACTCATAATTCTGTGATCCCAAGTTTAAATCCCATAGACTTTTCGATTTGTCCATTGGATCCTAATGTCTTTTTGATTAATGGAAAAGAACCCTGATGTGCTATAAATAAATGCTTAAAATGAATTTCCTTTATCATCAGGCTGGATGCAGGGAATGCGCCTAAGTGATGGGGAGCAGGGGTGGTTCCCCAAGAGCTATGTTGAGGAGATTACCAACCATCATGTTCGCGCACGAAATCTACGCGAGCGCTTCAGGGTGATGTGTGTGGCGCAACGCCTACAAAGTCAGTGTTTTGACAGCTGAGTGACATCATCAGCATTTAGAGGAAGTCTCATCTCTGTGAGATGCGTATTTGTGCAAAATGAATTGTATCAATGACGATACAAATGTCAAGAGGACAATTGAGAGTTGTGTTTGAAAGGATTTTGGAAAAGTGAGAAAGGATTGCAAAGAAAAGGGCAAAGCTGAAGAAACGGATTTAAGAAAACAGCATAGATGCTTTGAAAGACTGTTTGTGAAGGGAATATAATGATTAGATTTTTTGCACACCTGTTGCATGTACATATGAAGACAATTCTATACAACAGAAAGCAACAAGTGATGAGAAGATATAGGTGTTAATTTTAGTATGTTTATTACCTGCAGTACCTTTTCAGTAAAATTCAGGTTTTAAAATACTCTTTATAGTTTAACACTTTTTCCAATTCCGGTGGGTTTGATATATTATTTATTTAATAAATCGTTTTTTATAAAGTATTGCAAAGAATGGCTCTTGACTCGAAGTATTATATGAGATTTTCCAAGGATTAAAATTTTTATTGTGGCTTTTTTTAGATCGCTGTTTAAGTGAATTACCATTCTATTTTTTGAGGATCTCATAGGAGAGGGCAGACAAAAAGACATAAAATGCACTTTAAATGACATCCTTCTCTTTATCATTATATTGATTCTGTTTATATTCCTTTCACTTTCGAAAGTACATTCAATGCATTATGTCAATTTTAAAAGGAAAAGTCATTTATACTTTAATGTCTTATTTATAAATGGCTCATTGAAATTTTGTACCGCTTTGGTGAATACATTTATTACTGGTGTGTGTGCACCTAGCATTTTTATTACAGACCACGATGCTTTTACATCATAATATGGTGAATATTTCAGAGCAAGGTTAAGTTATTAATCCTATGATGTCTCCATTAAAGCCTTCATATCACAACAAAGTTGTGGCACGAGGAATGTTCCAAGCGACATACTCATAATGGTGCAAGAAATGTCAATGCTTTTTTATTTCAATGACAGTATAATTTTTTAATTAGTAAGGAAATATTTTTCTTATAATTTATATGCCAATACAGTATATTGAAAAAAAATGCTTTGGGCCATAAATTTATTGATCCCGTTCTGTAATGAATCCACAATTTCTGGACGCAGCTTGGAAGTGCTGCAGGTTTTATCCACAAGTGTACAAAATGCAAATGCAAAACAAAACCTATGATGATCACAAGGCCAACAATACAATTTTGAGAACTAGAATTTTAATGTTTTTATGTTTTAAAGTTATAAAGTTTTATTTGAAAATTTAATATTGATTTAAAATTGGCTATGGGATGCATACAAGTCATTACCTTAATATTGTGGACTTTAAATATGTGGCTTTGAGAATTATAATTGGTGTTAAAAGGAAAAATATAACTTCCATAAAAATATGAACCAAAGTGAAAAAGAATGGAAAAGTATACTTCATGGTATTTGTAAAACTTTGATATGAAGCAGAGGTGTGTGTGTGTGTGTGTGTGTGTGTGTGTGTGTGTGTGCGTGTGCATGCATGTGCATTTCTACACATGTGTGCATGTGCCTGCTCTTCCTAAGATAGTTTTGTGTTCATCATGTTTATAAAAGAGTGGCAAAGCATGTCATACTTACATTCGTGTAAAGTTCAAGATTGATAAATGAGAATCTTGCCAACATGGTTGAGACAAAGGAAATTCTTGTGTAAGGTTGCGATACTGTGGTCAGGTTGTGGAAACTCCTGCTTTTGTTTTTTCTCCCTGGATGTATATCCACATCTGAAACAGCTGTGTAGTGTGGAAAACATGAAAAGAAATGATCAACAATAAAAAAATAAATTCAGATATTGGTCTTTTATTCATAATTTGCTTTAAAAAATTTCTCACGTTGTGTCAAAGATGGAACAAACAAGAATAATATTCCTCACTAAAGAAGGGCAACAGTATCGTCATCCGGATGAATAGTTGATACAACATTTTGATAAGACAACACACCACTTTGACAAACTCCTGTTAAGAATAATGTTTTTATTTATTTTTGCACATTTCTCGAAAGCTGATGGAGGAGCTTGTATATGTAATAGCTTCATCACAAGGACATATGCCTATGGAACATATCCTTGTATGATTAAACACAGATCATTAAAATATTATTTCTCAGAAACAGTTAAATTGAAAAATTTGAAACTTGGTACATTGTCAAGTGCTCCCAATAGGGAACAAAATCATGATAATGATGACATCATAGGTGAAGTGGTATACCAGCCAAAAATATTTTAATCGAATTATTATCCTAAAAATCTGAAAATTGCATGCACATGATCTATGACCCATTTGTATTGAAATATTAAATTTATGACATCATAGGTCATATTTTTGTGACCATTATAGGTCACAATATGGTTTGGCAGCCATTTTGGATTTAACCTAAAACCTGAAAAAAGCATCTTCTCCCAAACCACCAAATCAATTGACTTGAAACTTTATGTGTGTCAGTGACGAGGCATGTCGATTAAAAAGATGATTACGAAAAGATCATTGGTCACAGGGTGTAGCAGCCATATTGGATTAAAGGAAAATATGAAAGAATTATATCTCTGAAACCGCATACCCTATCGATGCAAAATTTTACAAATATCATCCAGCACCGTTGCTGCATATAGTTTGAAAATGATGATGTCGTAGGTCATGTAGTTTGGCAGCCATCTTGGATAGAAAAATGAACCTTATCCCATCAACACAAAACTTCACAAACGTGATCCCATACCCATACATATGCAGAGTGTACATTTTCTAGGGTCATATGTCACGTGGTATGGCGAGCCATATTAGCTTGAAAGCCAATAGAAAAAAAACATCCCTTCTCTGCAACCGCTTCACCGATTGATGTGAAACC
The DNA here is from genome assembly GCF_964187855.1 of Myxine glutinosa. NCBI lineage: Eukaryota > Metazoa > Chordata > Myxini > Myxiniformes > Myxinidae > Myxine > Myxine glutinosa. The sequence continues at coordinate 128,543,492 of NC_136263.1, forward strand.
TGTCATGGCTGGTAAAAATGTGATACTTGAAAACAGCTTGAAAATCAAACTTGTTTATTTTTAGGACAGTGAACGCGGGCATCTACCCATTGTGGGACTATGTGGAGGCTTATTGACGACACAGTCGCATTGCTCTAGTTTTCTAATTGTACACATCACCATACATTTCAATAAAGGTTATATATGGAGCCTAATGCTACTTTTTAAAAACAAACAAACTTTGTTTGATGTATATGCGTATATATTGTTGCGGATATGGGATTTGGCCTCCATATCCGCTTGTAAATATTCCCCTATTTCCCCAGTACTCCCCAACTATCCCCAATCCCCCATTCCCTAGTCCCATTGTCTGTAAACAACACTCTGTAGCTCCGACCTTCCCCTTCTTCCCCCATTAAATGTCGTGCCCAGGTCCACCGCATCTCACGTAGACAACTTTCGGACATCTTGCTAGTTATTCTTAGTCTATGTCAGTTAAGGACTCGTTTCCATTAATTCTGACTCTTCGTTGCACCAGAATGTGATTGTATGGCACCAGTAGTGAGTTTAGGACCTCCCCATACCTCCTCCCATCTTCCCCATGAAACAATAACAACAACAACAACTACAACCACAGCGGGGGCGGCGCGGCCGCGGTGCGGGGAGTGTGCGTCCTCACACCGGCTTGGTTAGCCGCCATTGCCATGTGCGCCCACGGGGTTACCACGAAGGGGCTGGCTGTCAGCTCCTCGTCAAGGGCGGAGCCCGGTAACCCCCGCACCCAATAAGAAGCAACGGGCCGATTCCATCTGGGGCGGAGCTAACGAGCCGAGGGCGTGTCACTCCCCGCCGGATATACGCAGCCACTTACCGGACGTGACGTGAGATGCGCCCCCAGCTTGGAGAAAGAACGTCACCTTCTAGCGCTGAGAGAGACCTCCCGCATCTCTGGACCGGACCGGGTCGATTCTGCCCCTGAGCCAAGAGTGCACTTTGAGCCTCGACTACCTGCCCTTCCTTGCCATCAATCCCCGTGTGAGTCAGTTTTGTCCTGTTTATCTGTCGTCTGTCGGGGCTACTATAAGACCGTAATTAAGTGCCTATCTTCCAATGCTCTCTCTCTTGTCCTTGTAATCTAACGTTCCGAACTATTATAACCTCCTCCGGAGGTCTTGAGAACTGTACCCCTGGTGTCGTGTCATTTTAACCCAGCCGTTGTGTCCTTTCCTCAATTGATTTAGCGTAGCGCGACTCGGCCAACGTCCGAGTATAATCGGGTAACCTGTGCAGACGCGGTCATACCAAACCGCTCGGTAAATCAACATCCACAACCGCGTCTGTAACAATATATATATATATATATATATATATATATATATATATATATATATATATATATATATGTACATATATATATATATATACGTATATATATATATACGTATATATATATATATATATATATATATATATATATATATATATATATATATATATATATATATATATATATATATATATATATATATATATATATATATATATATATATATATATATATATATATACTGTATATATATACATACAGACTTGGCATTTAATATGGATTATTTTTTTTGTGGGGGTGAACTTACTTTTCAAGATGATTTAGAACCAAAAGTTCATTGGAATTATGTTGAAATTATTCTAGATTTTGTTAATGTGACCTTTAAAAGAAATAAAAACCACATTTGACATTTCGAAGCAAATAAATTGATCCTTGAAAGTGATGTAAACTGATATCGAACTCAATTCACAGACAGTACTGTGTTAAACTTCTGTACGTTTTCCAGAAGTATCTCTTTATTTTGCACATTAGCCAAAAAAATTTTCAACAAAAACAAAAGCTAAATTATGACTGGGATTACGGACAATAAAATTACAGTTCAGTACTTCGTGTAACCCCCACGAGCATTCAGGAGAGCACGTAGACGTCGAGGCATGCTGTTCACGAGATTTGCCAAGGTTTGGACAGGAATCGCTTGCCATGCAGTGACAATAGTCTGCTGCAATTCATGCACAGAGGTAGGCTGCTGGTCCAAGTTGTCGATTTGACACGTTAATTCTGCCCACAAGTTCTCTATCGGATTCATATCCGGGGACATGGCAGGCCACTCCATATGGTCTACACCACGGTCAGCAAGAAAGTGTTGGATCATGCGAGCATGATGAGGCCGTGCATTGTCATCTTGGAAGACAAAGTTTCCTTGAAAGGCTGCACGAGCAAATGGAAGCAATGTTTCTTCCAGAATGACCCTGTACTTGAACTGGTTCAGGTTTCCATTCAGAACAACCAGGTCAGTTTTGCCCCCTGCATGAAAAGCAGCCCAAACGGTCACCCCACCACCTCCAGCTTGGACTCTTGGCACTATACAATCTTCGTTGTGGGCTTCATGCACTTGTCTGCGCACTCGGACGCGGCCATCTTGACGATAGACCAGAAATCTAGACTCGTCACTGAAGGTCACGTGATTCCAGTGTCCTGGCTGCCATTGACGGTGCTCTCTGGCCGACTGCAATCGGCGCTGGCTGTGTTGTCTGGTCAGACGTGGCTTTCTCCGGGGACGCCTGGCACGATAGCCTGCTTGAACCAGTCGTTGGTTGACTAGCCTTCTGGATACAGGCACATTTGTCAGTTGCTGCCACTCAGCCCGAAGCCGATTAGTTGACTTGTTACGGCCATTGCGGACTAACCGGTGCAGCTGGCGATCATCTCTCCTTGTGGTTCTGCGTGGACGTCCTGGCCTCGGTATTGGAGTAGGACACCCCTCTGAGCATTTCGTTTCAGGATCTTTGACACCTGACCTTGAGTGATGCCATACTGCCGAGCAATAGCACGCTGTTTCATGACAGAATTTCGTAAAGCCACCACTCCATGACAAACAGCATTGTCAAGTTGACGGACCATCTCCAGAGGAAGCGGCAATAACTTTTGTAGACATGCAGCAGTTGTTTTACACTAATACAGAACGCAACAACCCTTATATACCCGATTGTGAAGCCAATCGTCAAATGTACCTGTCCTTACATTTTGTCATGCCACCTGTGATATAATCCTGTTATTGACTTCTTGCTGCGAAAGACAATCAGTGACATGGTTCTTTCAACAAAGACATCACCGAAGGGTGAAAGAAACTCACCAGATTGATATACTGAGTTCATAAAGTAAACCCAAGTCTAGAAAAAAATATATATTCCATATTAAATGCCAAGTCTGTATATATATATATATATATATATATATATATATATATATATATATATATATATATATATATATATATATATATATATATATATATATATATATATATATATATATATATATATATATATATATATATATATATATATATACATACATACATACATACATACAGTCACGTGAAAAAGTAAGTACCTCCCATGTAAAGTTTTGACTTTTTCAACATATTTCAACATACAACTATTTGATCTTTATTTCACCAATATTGAGAGATAAAGGTGATATAATATAACAAATATCATGAAACCTTTACATTTTGTAGTCCATTGTATAATTTAAACAAACATAAATGCAAATTTTGCATGTCGAAAAAGTAAGTACACCCTTGGCTCCAATAGGTGGTATTGCCCCCTTTGGCAGAAACAACCTCATGTCGGTGTTTCTTATAACTGTCTACCAGTCTCTGACATCGACTGGGAGAAATTTTTGCGCACTCCTCCATGCAGAATTCTTTCAGCTGTGCGATGTTTGAGGGGTTTCTTGCATGCATAGCTCGTTTCAAATCCCCCCACAACATCTCGATGGGATTTAGATTCGGGCTTTGACTTGGCCATTCCAGAACCCTCCATTTCTTTCTTTTCAGCCATTCCTTGGTGGATTTACTGGTATTTTTAGGGTCATTGTCATGTTGCAAGGTCCACCTTCCATTGAGCTTCAACTTTCCCACAGATGGCCTCACATTATCCTCAAGCACCCTCTGGTACAATGAGGAATTCATTGTGGATTATATGATGCTGATCTGTCCAGCCCCTGATGCAGCAAAGCTGCCCAAACCATAATATTTCCACCACCATGCTTTACAGTTGGTATCAGGTTATTGTGTACAAATGCTGTCTTTGGTTTTCGCCAAACATGTCTTCTGGTACTGCAGCCAAATCGCGCTACCTTTGACTCATCTGTCCAGAGCACATTGTTCAGGAAGTGCTGGTCTTTGTCTCGGTGTTCATTGGCAAACTTTAGTCTTGCCCTGATGTTCTTTCTGGACAGCAAAGGTTTCCTCCTGGCACACCTCCCATGTAGATCAAATTTGTGCAGCCTCTTTCTCATGGTAGACTCGTGCACTTTGACATCAACAGTGGCAAGAGCTACCTGTAGGTCCCGTGATGACATCTTGGGGTTCTTAGAGACTTCTTTCAGCATCTTGCGGTATGCTCTCGGGCTGAACTTGCTGGGGCGGCCTGGCCTGAACAAGTTGGCAGTTGTTTGGAATCTTCTCCACTTGTAGATGATCTTCCGACAGTCGAATGATTGATTTCAAATTGTTTGGAGATCTTTATAAATCCCTTCCCAGACTCGTAGGCATCTATAACCTTCTTTCTGAAGGCCTCAGAGAGCTCTTTTGATCTATGCATGGTGACGCCGCACACTTCAACAACAAAGAGCAAACCAAACTAAATGTCTGAGGTTTAAATAAGACAGGTTCCTTCAAGATCCTCTCCAACGTTGTACTAATCATTTGCACCTTGAGCTGCTGCACCTGATTCAAATTTTAGGTATTTGAAGTAGTGATAAATGTCGGGTGTACTTACTTTTTCCACATGCGAAATTTGCATTTATGTTTATTTAAATTATACAATGGACTACAAAATGTAAATGTTTCATGATATTTGTTATAATATATCACCTTTATCTCTCAATATTGTTGAAATGAAGATCAAATAGCTGTATGTTGAAATATATTGAAAAAGTCAAAACTTTACATGGGGTGTACTTACTTTTTCACGTGACTGACTATATATATATATACTGTATATATATATATATATATACATACATATATATATATATATATATATATATATATATATATATATATATATATATATATATATATATATATATATATATATATATATATATATATATATATGGACAACCATCACTGCAACACTTCACCAATCTGGGCTTTATGGCAGAGTGGCCAGACGGAAGCCACTGCTCAGTGAAAGACACATGAACAACAAGGGCAACAACTGAGGTCCCCTGATTATTATCTCAACTTGTGGTTGCCACACTGAACTGGTCTGGTGTTGTCTTGATCGGAATGTGGCTGCCCCGCCTCCACCTATCCGCAAAAAAAATCACTGTTTACTCTCATTCCTAACGACAAGGATCTCATGGCATTCATAAACTTTTGAAATCTTCGGAATGCCAAGGAACCAACCACAGAAAAGCATGGAATCTCTTCTCCGCCTCACCAAACTGGACCTTACTTTTAATTGCTTTACTTTTGCCGGTGTATCATCCAAGCAGACGGACGGCGTGGCCATCAACATCAAAATTGGTCCCATCGATACAAATATTTTTGTCATTCTCATTCAGGGTTGAAATTTTCGATTACTTTGACAATCCACCCAGAATGATTTGGCTGCTACATAAACGACTGCAATGGTGCTCCGTGCTGTAGCAGAGATGATAATGAAATGTTGAGTAACTTTGTAAATTCCTGCCACCCTTCCCTCAATTTTTATTGGTAATTTAAGATACCTCTGTCAATCAAAGACAACAGACTTGCTACTGTACATTGCACGCCCACAGATTCAGCAGATACATTGCAAATTATTATCTTCCAACCTCTCCCACGTCAAGTTCAATTCCAAATTCCGAATTTTTCAAGCTCTAACATCTGTGCCATAATGATTCCAACTTCAACTCAAATCAAATTATATGTGCCATTTCTTCACCTGGCATGCCTTTCCCACCTCCATTGAAACCAGAAACACCAAAAGATAGAAAGCTTTACAACTCTATGAGAAAATTAAACCGAAGAAAAAAAAATCCCGTTCACATTGACCGACTGATTCCATCAACCTTCGAGTCAAGAACATCATCCAGATTAACTTCTAGCTTTTACAGAATGATCCTGTAACCTCCTCAATATTTACACAACTTCCTCCCCCCAAAATAGGTATTTTTTTGGTTTGTTTGTTTAAAGTCTTATGATTATGTTAGTATGATTCTACATGCTGCCCTGTCTTCTAGCAACCAGTGAAATTTGTTTAAAATACCTTTAGTCGGTGCAGTATACTGTATTTTCTACCAGATAAGCGCTAGGTGTATTGCCCCTATGTTTATTATTCTTCCGCCAGATTTTCACTTCCGAAAACAAACATAAAAACAGGGCAGCAGTAGAATCATACTAACATAATCATAAGACTTTAAACAAACAAACCCCAAAAAATACCTATTTTGGGGGGCAATCCCCTCTCCCCCAACTCCATATACCTCCTAAGACCCCAATTTTTCTAATACCTTCAACAAACATTGGTACATCATGGGAGGTGAAGGTTTTGGTCAAGTATCATCGATATTGTGTGTGTAGTTTCTGAGAAGAAAGCAATTACCTATTTTGGGGGCAACCCCCCCCCCCCCATATACCCTTAAAGGGGCAGATTTTTTGAATGTCGTGAACAACTTTGATACATCACAGTTGGTGAATGTTGTGCTCAAGATTCATCGAAATTGTGTGTGTAGTTTCAGAAAAGAAAGCAAATACCTATTTTGGGGGTTAAACCTGGACCCACTTTGACTCCCCCCTCACCCCCCCCCCCGTACACCCCCGTTGACTTTGATTTTCTTAGTGCCGTGAAAAAACTTTGGTTTTATCAAAGCGGGGTTTTATCAAAGCGGGTTTTTTTATCAAAGCGGGGTTTAATCAAAACGGGGTTTAATCAAAGCGGGGTTTAATCAAAGCGGGGTTTTATCAAAGCGGGGTTTTATCAAAGCGGGGTTGTATCAAAGCGGGGTTGTATCAAAGCGGGGCTTTATCAAAGCGGGGTTTATCAAAGCGGGGTTTTATCAAAGCGGGGGTTTTATCAAAGTGGGGTTTTTTCAAAGCTGGGTTTTATCAAAGCGGGGTTTTATCAAAGCGGGGTTTTATCAAAGCGGGGTTTTATCAAAGCGGGGTTTCATCAAAGCTGGGTTTCATCAACGCGGGGTTTCATCAAAGCGGGGTTTCATCAAAGCGGGGTTTCATCAAAGCGGGGTTTCATCAAAGCAGGGTTTCATCAAAGCGGGGTTTCATCAAAGCGGGGTTTCATCAAAGCGGGGTTTCATCAAAGCGGGGTTGTATCAAAGCGGGGATTGATCAAAGCGGGGTTTTATCAAAGCGGGGTTTTATCAAAGCGGGGTTATCAAAGTGGGGTTTTGTCAAAGCGGGGTTGTGTCAAAGCAGGGTTGTGTCAAAGCGGGGTTGTGTCAAAGCGGGGTTTTATCACAGCGGGGTTTTATCAAAGCGGCGTTTTTATCAAAGCGGGGTTTTATCAAAGTGGGGATTTATCAAAGCGGGGATTTATCAAAGCGGGGTTTTATCAAAGTGGGGTTTTATCAAAGTGGGGTTTTATCAAAGTGGGGTTTTATCAAAGCGGGGTTTTATCAAAGCGGGGTTTTATCAAAGTGGGGTTTTATCAAAGCGGGGTTTATCAAAGCGGGGTTTTATCAAAGCGGAGTTTTATCAAAGCGGGGTTTATCAAAGAGGGTTTTTATCAAAGCGGGGTTTTATCAAAGCGGGGTTTTATCAAAGCTGGGTTTTATCAAAGCGGGGTTTTATCAAAGCGGGGTTTATCTAAGCGGGGTTGTATGAGAGGGGGAAGGTGGAGCAAACCGGTCATCACTGCCAGCAGTTATAAAGTGGCAGTTCTAGTTTTTAAAATTACTTTTCAAAGTGGTTTTATTTATTTAATGTCTTTCTTTCTCTTCGTGTTTGTTTCCATATTCATTTAGTTTTATTTCAGTCTCACTTCCCCTGAATTTCAACACTGAACCTTTTTCCTTTCAAAATGAGTTATTCACACACACATGCGTTCTCTGACACCTGACCCTGCTCTGACTCACACATGTCTGACTTAGTCTGACCCTACACCAACCCTTTCCCCTATCCCATTTCCCTGCTTTGCTCTGATGAAGGGGCAGCAGGTGAAGCGTCAGATTTTCCTTGCTTCTCTTGTCAGTTATCATCATCAATCAACATTTCATTTAATATTCCATCCATTTTCATAAAGTGTGTTGTGGTGAAAATCTTGCAATGAGATAATTGTAAGACAGGATGTTCATTCAGGAACAGTGTTTCTCCCAAGCATTTGGAAAAAAAAGTTATTTGAATATTATTCATTTCTTATGTGAATGACATTGTGGGTGAGCTGCGTGACTATACCAGTGGCATACTGCTCCGTCGTATCACGTTCACAATGGAAACTTACACATGAGGAAGTTACCATTTCTGAATGTATAAATTGAATTATGTACTTGTTTTTGGAGTTTTTTTATTTTGAATAATATTTTGTATTTTTTAAACATTAATTTTTTATTGAATAAATTATAAATTGAGAGTTGAATTATTTTTTTTTGGGAGCATAATATGAGGTTCAAACATCATAATTAAATTACAAACCCTTGAACGAAGGCATTATCATCAAGCTCAAAGACAACAATAAATTGGATGGTTTATCATGGTCTGTTGTGTTAGTTGATTCGTTGCGATATTCATTAGATATCATGGAGAGCGATAAAGTTATTGGAGCATGGAATGAAGGTATTGGAAAGGGTGTTGGAGAGGAGGATAAGGAAGAAAGTGAAGATTGACGAAATGCAGTTTGGATTTATGCCAGGAAGAGGAACGATAGACGCACTTTTTATTGTGAGGCAGTTGCAGGAGAAGTACATGGAGAAGAGGAAGAAGTTGTTTCTTGGGTTTGTTGATCTGGAGAAAGCATTCAATAGGGTTCCACACGAAGTCGTGACATGGGCATTGAGGAAGTTAGGAGTGGAGGAATGGTTGATCAGAGTAGTGATGGCAATGTACAAAAGAGCACGCACAGTTGTAAGGACGAAGGACGGGGAACAGTGGTGAGTTTGAGGTGAAGGTGGGAGTGCATCAGGGGTCGGTACTAAGTCCACTACTATTTGTAGCTGTGATGGAGGTGCTGGCTCAGAACGTAAAGCAGGATTTACCGTGGGAGTTGTTGTATGCAGATGATCTGGTGTTGATTGCGGAAAGTATGGATGGACTGAAGGAAAAGATGAACAAGTGGAAAGAATGCATGGAGCAAAAAGGTCTGAAGGTGAATATCGGAAAGACGAAGGTAATGGCAAGGGGTAAAGCATGTGGTGAGGTGGAAGGAACTGGAAAGTGGCCGAGTGCTGTGTGCAGGAAGGGTGTCAGAGTGAAGTCCATTCAATGTACAATGTGCGCTGAGTGGGTTCATCAAAAATGTAGTGGTTTGAGAGGGTCATTAACCAGTGTGGCAGCAACATTCAAGTGTAAGGTGTGCACAGAGGGAACTGCAGATGGAAGAAATGTTGAGTTGGATCTTGGAGACGGCGTGAAGCTGGAAGGTGTGAAAACATTTTGCTACCTCGGAGACATGGTGAATGGAGAAGGTGGATCAGACTCGGCAATGGTTGCTCGAGTGAGATGTGCATGGAAGAAGTTTCGGGAACTGAGTGGCATGCTGATGAGGAGGGGAGTGTCGTTGAAGCTGAAGGGAAAAGTGTATGCTGCATGTGTGAGAAGTGTTATGATTTATGGGAGCGAGACATGGTTAATGAATGTAGAGCAGCAACGAAGGCTGGAAAGGGTGGAAATGCGAATGGTTCGGTGGATGTGTGGAGTATCGTTGAGAGAGAGGAAGACAAATGATGAATTGCGAAAGATGATGGGAATAGAGCCTGTGATTGATGCTGAGAAGAGGAACACGTTGAGATGGTTTGGTCATGTGTTGAGGAAGGATGAAAGTGACTGGTTGAGAAGAGTTATGGACATGAATGTAGAAGGAAGTAGAGGACGGGGAAGACCGAGAAAGATTTGGCTAAAGATGGTGGAAGAAGAAATGCGGGCAAGGGGGTTAACAAGGAGAGATGCAGAAAATAGGGAAAAATGGAGAAGATTGTCATGGGGACCGCAAGGCTAACCCCCGCTCTTGCAGGGAAAATGGCCTTAAAATGCCTGTTGTGTTGTTGTTGTATCATGGTCTGTTGTGCTTCACATAAGATTGCAGTAATCAGTACATTGGGAAAACTGGCCAGAGGTATTCTGTGAGATTTCACGAGTGTGAGGACAGAACCAAAGACTGAGATGTTCTTCGTGCTTTGGAACCGTAAGTCTGATTGTCAGGCATTATTTCGACATTGGAAATTGAACTGAAATAATGGATTTGACCTCAAGAACATATACACAGATGGCTAAAATTGGAAGTCTGGCATAATATACTAGCCCAGGACTGACTTTCTGGGCACAGTAGCTTTACCCAGACCTTATCATGGACTGATAGTGAGACTAGAAACAAGAGCAGCACTTTGATGAGTAAAGATGATTATTTTGTGAAGATGGCTAATACAACAAGTAAGAATTTCCATTGTTTTCTCAATTTACAATAATCTGTTTTCATCATGAAATGGTTTGCTGGAATCTTGATCCCAACTGGGCAGAACAGTGACAGTTATCCACCTAGCCGACATTCCTCTCCCAACATTTTCATTCTCGTTCTTGCCCATATCTTTCTATTCCTCTTGAAGGGTTTATTTTTGTTTTTTGCATCTGGGCACACAGGAAAGGCATAGTCGGATGAAAGCAATCCTGTGCCTGAAACGCTTGACTTTCAGAGCCATCACTTCTTTATAGCCCTTCCACCCCACCCAACACAACCCCTCTTGCAGCCGAAGACTGGAGGCATTATGTTTTCAGGTCCATCCAGCTGTTCACCAGCGTTCATGCATTTTTGTGTTTCTCCGTCCATAAGTTCATCCTTCATCTCTATTTTGTACCATTAAAACTTGTGAATTATGGAAGGGGGTTAAACCAACTTAGGACATGTATGGAATGTAAGACATTGATTGACTCGTGAGAATCTGGGTTCAAAAGGTCAAAGGTCGACTTTGACCTGGTGTTGGCTTAACGGTTAGGGTGCTGGCTTGGGATCCGAGGATCCTGAGTTTGAATCCTGGTCGATCGTTGAATTAATGCAAGGGGGGTTGACTCAGCCTGTCATCCTCCCGAGGTCGGCAAATTGAGTACCAGCTCACTCGTAATTGGGGCACTGAATCAGTGGCACAAATGCGCTTCCAGAAAAATGATGCAACCAGCAGCCACGGGCTGCATACGAAACAACAACAACCATAACTTGTGAACCACCGAAGAGATTTCGACCAAACATTGCACGTGTAAGTGTAGACTGTAATCAATATAAATAACATGCTTATTGCTTATTCAGTCTGTTTGTCTGTATTTCTAACAATTTTCTCTTTAAATACTCAACAAGGGGCCAAGAAACCCAGACAATTATGAAGGTCTTTTTCCAAGGAGTTGTAATTGTATATACTGTTGTCTTGTCTTGTCTTGTCTTGTCACTGAACTACTCCATCAAACTTTTGTGAAATCGTACCAAACTTCTGGTATGCAACTATCTCTCCGGTGGGTATGTCCGAAGGGTATTTCTTTTTGAAAAAAAAAATATATATATATATATAAAGAATTTGAAAAAGGTTTTGATTTTTATTTATTTATTTTTTTTACTTATATCTTCAACTTCATTTGTTAAATGTAATATCAGGTAATTCACAAATACATTGTGCAAAATAATTGTTTGTATTATGATTGGTGTAAACCATGACAAAACAACAACTCAGGCACAGTCATCTATCTATATATCTACACATGTGGGCAGTGTCTGTGTTGTCACTGAACTACTTACTCCCTCAAACGTTTGTTTTCGTGGTTGTGAAGTGTTTTTAATAAAGTGGTGGTGAAGTGTTTTGAATTACGTGGTGGTGAGGTGTTTTGAATCACGTGATGGTGAGGTGTTTTGAATCACGTGGTGGTGAGGAGTTTTGAATTACGTGGTGGTGAGGAGTTTTGAATTACGTGGTGGTGAGGTGTTTTGAATCACGTGGTGGTGAGGTGTTTTGAATCACGTGGTGGTGAGGTGTTTTGAATTACGTGGTGGAGAGGTGTCTTGAATTATGTGGTGGTAAGGTGTTTTTAATTTTGAGGTGGTGAGGTGTTTTTAATTACGTGGTGTTGAGGTGTTTTTGAATTGCATGGTCATGAGGTGTTTTTAATTACGTGGTGTTGAGGTGTTTTGCATTACGTGGTGAGGTGTTTTGAATTATGTGGTGGTAAGGTGTTTTTAATTTCGTGGTGGTGAGGTGTTTTTAATTACGTGGTGTTGAGGTGTTTTTGAATTGCATGGGGGTGAGGTGTTTTAAATTACGTGGAGTTGAGGTGTTTTAAATTACGTTGTGATGAGGTGTTTTGAATTACATGGTGGTGAGGTATTTTTAATTTTGTGGTGGTGAGGTGTTTTTCATTAGGTGGTGGTGAGGTGTTTTTCATGACGTGGTGGTGAGGCGTTTTTAATTACGTGGTGGTTAGGTGTTTTTAATTACATGGTGGTGAGGTGTTTTAACTTACGTGGTGTTGAGGTGTTTTGAATTACATGGTGGTGAGGTGTTTTTAATTTTGTGGTGGTGAGATGTTTTTCATGACGTGGTGGTGAGGCGTTTTTCATTAAATGGTGGTGAGGTGTTTTTAATTACGTGGTGGTGAGGTGTTTAAAAATACATGGTGGTGAGGTGTTTAAATTACATGGTGTTGAGGTGTTTTAAATTATGTGGTGATGAGGTGTTTTGAATTACATGGTGGTGAGGTATTTTTAATTTTGTTGTGGTGAGGTGTTTTTCATTACATGGTGGTGAGGTGTTTTAATTACGTGGTGGTGAGGTGTTTTTAATTACGTGGTGGTGAGGTGTTTTTAATTACGTGGTGGTGAGGTGTTTTTAATTACGTCGTGGTGAGGTGTTTTTAATTACGTGTTGGCGAGGTGTTTTTAATTACATGGTGGTGAGGTGTTTTTAATTACGTGGTGGTGAGGTGTTTTTAATTACGTGGTGGTGTTGTGTTTTTAATTATGTGGTGGTGAGGTGTTTTTAATTATGTGTTGTTGAGGTGGTTTTAATTACGTTTTGGTGAGGTGTTTTTAATTACGTGGCGGTGAGGTGTTTTTAATTATGTGTTGGTGAGGTGTTTTTAATTACGTGTTGGTGAGATGTTTTTAATGACGTGTTGGTGACATGTTTTTAATGACGTGTTGGTGAGGTGTTTTTAATTACATGTTGGTGAAATGTTTTTAATTATGTGGTGTTGAGGTGTTTTTAATTGCATGGTTGTGAGGAGTTTTGAATTACGTGGTGGTGAGGTGTTTTGAATTACGTGGTGGTGAGGTGTTTTGAATTACATAGTGGTGAGATGTTTTTAGCTACGTGTTGGTGAGGTGTTTTGAATTACGTGGTGGTGAGGTGTTTTGAATTATGTGGTGGTGATGTGTTTTGAATTACGTGGTGGTGAGGTGTTTTTAATTACGTGGTGGTGAGGTGTTTTTAATTACATGTTAGTGAGGTGTTTTTAATTACGTGTTGGTGAGGTGTTTTTAATTACGTGGTGGTGAGGTGTTTTGAATTACATGGTGGTGATGTGTTTTTAATTATGTGGTGTTGAGGTGTTTTCAATTACATGGTGGTGAGGTGTTTTTAATTACGTGGTGGTGGGGTGTTTTTAATTGTGTGGTGTTGAGGTGTTTTTAATTGCATGGTGGTGAGGTGTTTTTAATCACGTTGTTGTGAGGGGTTTTTAATTACATGGTGGTGAGGTGTTTTGAATTACATGGTGCTGGTGATGTGTGTTGAATTACATGGTGGTGAGGTGTTTGTAATTATGTGGTGGTGTTGTGTTTTTAATTATGTGGTGGTGAGGTGTTTTTAATTATGCGGTGGTGAGTTGTTTTTAATTACGTTTTGGTGAGGTTTTTAATTACGTGGTGGTTAGGTGTTTTAATAACGTGTTGATGAGGTATTTTAATTACGTGTTGGTGAGGTATTTTTAATAATGTGTTGTTGAGGTGTTTTTAATTACGTGTTGGTGAGGTGTTTTTAATGACGTGGTGTTGAGGTTTTTTTTGCGTGGTGGTGAGGTTTTTAATTACGTGGTGGTGAGGTGTTTTGAATTACGTGGTGGTGAGGTGTTTTTAATTTTGTGGTGGTGAGGTGTTTTTCATTACGTGGTGGTGAGGTGTGTTGAATTATATGGTGGTGAAGTGTTTTTAATTACATGGTGGTGAGGTGTTTTAATTACGTGGTGGTGAGGTGTTTTTAATTTTGTGGTGGTGAGGTGTTTTCATGACATGGTGGTCAGGTGTTTTTTAATTACGTGGTGGTGAGGTGTTTTCATTTACATGGTGGTGAGGTGTTTTTAATTATGTGGTGGTGTTGTGTTTTTAATTACATGGTGGTGGGGTGTTTTTAATTGTGTGGTGTTGAGGTGTTTTTAATTGCGTGGTGGTGAGGTGTTTTTAATTACGTTGTTGTGGGGTGTTTTTAATTCCATGGTGGTGAGGTTTTTTGAATTACGTGGTGGTGTTGTGCTTTTAATTACATGGTGGTGAGGTGTTTTTAATTACATGGTGGTGAGGTGTTTTAATTACATGGTGTTGAGGTTTTTTATTGTGTGGTGGTGAGGTGTTTTTAATTACGTGGTGGTGAGGTGTTTTGAATTACGTGGTGATGAGGTGTTTTGAATTACGTGGTGGTGAGGTGTTTTTAATTTTGTGGTGGTGAGGTGTTTTTCATTATGTGGTGGTGTTTTTAATTACGTGGTGGTGAGGTGTTTTTAATTATGTGTTGGTGAGGTGTTTTTAATTACGTGGTGGTGAGGTGTTTTGAATTACGTGGTGGTGAGGTGTTTTGAATTACGTGGTGTTGAGGTGTTTTGAATTACGTGGCGGTGATGTGTTTTGAATTACGTGTTTGTGAGGTGTTTTGAATTACGTGGTTGTGAGGTGTTTTTAATTACATGGTGGTGATGTGTGTTGAATTATGTGGTGGTGAGGTGTTTTTAATTACATGGGTGTGAGGTGTTTTTAATGACGTGGTGTTGTAGTGTTTTTAATTACGTGTTGGTGAGGCGTTTTTAATTACGTGTTGGTGAGGCGTTTTTAATTACGTGTTGGTGAGGCGTTTTTAATTACGTGTTGGTGAGGTGTTTTTAATTACGTGTTGGTGAGGTGTTTTTAATTACGTGTTGGTGAGGTGTTTTTAATTACGTGGTGTTGAGGTGTTTTTTTGCGTGGTGGTGAGGTGTTTTTAATTACGTGGTGGTGAGGTGTTTTTTATTGCATGGTTGTGAGGTGTTTTTAATTGCATGGTGGTGAGGTGTTTTGAATTACGTGGTGGTGAGGTGTTTTGAATTATGTGGTGGTGAGGTGTTTCTAATTACGTTGTGGTAAGGTGTTTTTAATTTCGTGTTGGTGAGATGTTTTTAATTACGTGGTTTTGAGGTGTTTTGAATGGCGTGGTGTTGAGGTGTTTTTGAATTGCATGGTGGTGAGGTGTTTTTAATTACGTGGTGTTGAGGTGTTTTTAATTACATGTTGGTGAGGTGTTTTTAATTACATGCTGGTGAGGTGTTTTTAATGACGTGTTGGTGAGGTGTTTTTAATTACGTGTTGGTGAAATGTTTTTAATTATGTGGTATTGAGGTGTTTTTAATTGCGTGGTTGTGAG
The DNA here is from genome assembly GCF_964187855.1 of Myxine glutinosa. Lineage (NCBI taxonomy): Eukaryota > Metazoa > Chordata > Myxini > Myxiniformes > Myxinidae > Myxine > Myxine glutinosa. The sequence continues at coordinate 128,559,324 of NC_136263.1, forward strand.
GATTTGAATTACCTGGTGGTGAGGCGTTTTGAATTACGTGGTGGTGAGGAGTTTTGAATTACGTGGTGGTGAGGTGTTTTGAATTACATAGGGGTGAGATGTTTTTAGTTACGTGTTGGTGAGGTGTTTTTAATTAAATGTTGGTGAGGTGTTTTTAATGACGTGTTGGTGAGGTGTTTTTAATTACGTGTTGGTGAAATGTTTTTAATTATGTGGTATTGAGGTGTTTTTAATTGCGTGGTTGTGAGGCGTTTTGAATAACGTGGTGGTGAGGTGTTTTTAATTATGTGTTGGTGAGGTGTTTTTAATTACGTGGTGGTGAGGTGTTTTTAATTACGTGGTGGTGAGGTGTTTTGAATAACGTGGTGGTGATGTGTTTTGAATTACGTGGTGGTGAGGTGTTTTGAATTATGTGGTGGTGAGGTGTTTTAATTACGTGGTGGTGAGGTGTTTTTAATTTTGTGGTGGTGAGGTGTTTTTCATGACATGGTGGTCAGGTGTTTTTAATTACGTGGTGGTGAGGTGTTTTTAATTACGTGGTGGTGAGGTGTTTTTAATTACTTGGTGGTGAGGTGTTTTTAATTACGTCGTGGTGAGGTGTTTTTAATTACGTGGTGGTGAGGTGTTTTTAATTACATGGTGGTGAGGTGTTTTTAATTACGTGGTGGTGAGGTGTTTTTAATTACGTGTTGGTGAGGTGTTTATAATTACGTGTTGGTGAGGTGTTTTTAATTACATGCTGGTGAGGTGTTTTTAATGACGTGTTGGTGAAATGTTTTTAATTATGTGGTATTGAGGTGTTTTTAATTGCGTGGTTGTGAGGAGTTTTGAATTACCTGGTTGTGAGGAGTTTTGAATTACGTGGTGGTGAGGAGTTTTGAATTATGTGGTGGTGAGGTGTTTTGAATTACATAGTGGTGAGATGTTTTTAGTTACGTGTTGGTGAGGTTTTTTGAATTATGTGGTGGTGAGGTGTTTTGAATTACGTGGTGGTGATGTGTTTTGAATTACGTGTTGGTGAGGTGTTTTTAATTACGTGGTGGTGAGGTGTTTTTAATTATGTGTTAGTGAGGTGTTTTTAATTTGGTGGTGGTGAGGTGTTTTTTAATTACGTGGTGGTGAGGTGTTTTCATTTACATGGTGGTGAGGTGTTTTTAATTATGTGGTGGTGTTGTGTTTTTAATTACATGGTGGTGATGTGTTTTTAATTGTGTGGTGTTGAGGTGTTTTTAATTGCGTGGTGGTGAGGTGTTTTTAATGACGTTGTTGTGGGGTGTTTTTAATTCCATGGTGGTGAGGTTTTTTGAATTACGTGGTGGTGTTGTGCTTTTAATTACGTGGTGGTGAGGTGTTTTTCATTACGTGGTGGTGAGGTGTGTTGAATTATATGGTGGTGAAGTGTTTTTAATTACATGGTGGTGAGGTGTTTTTAATTACGTGGTGGTGTTTTTATTTACGTGGTGCTGAGGTGTTTTTAATTATGTGTTGGTGAGGTGTTTTAATTACGTGGTGGTGAGGTGTTTTGAATTACGTGGTGGTGAGGTGTTTTGAATTATGTGGTGGTGATGTGTTTTGAATTACGTGGTGGTGAGGTGTTTTGAATTACGTGGTGGTGAGGTGTTTTGAATTACGTGGTGGTGAGGTGTTTTTAATTTTGTGGTGGTGAGGTGTTTTTCATGACATGGTGGTCAGGTGTTTTTAATTACGTGGTGGTGAGGTGTTTTGAATTACATGGTGGTGATGTGTTTTGAATTATGTGGTGGTGAGGTGTTTTTAATTACATGGTGGTGAGGTGTTTTTAATTACATGGAGGTGAGGTGTTTTTAATTACGTGTTGGTGAGGTGTTTTAATTACATGTTGGTGAGGTGTTTTTAATTACGTGGTGGTGAGGTGTTTTTAATTTGGTGGTGGTGAGGTGTTCTTTAATTATGTGCTGGTGAGGTGTTTTCAATTACAAGGTGGTGAGGTGTTTTTAATTATGTGGTGGTGTTGTGTTTTTAATTACATGGTGGTGACGTGTTTTTAATTGTGTGGTGTTGAGGTGTTTTTAATTGTGTGGTGGTGAGGTGTTTTTAATTACGTTGTTGTGAGGTGTTTTGAATTACATGGTGGTGAGGTGTTTTGAATTAAGTGGTGGTGAGGTGTTTTTAATGACGTGGTGGTGGTCATGTGTGTTGAATTACATGGTGGTGAGGTGTTTTTAATTACGTGGTGGTGTTGTGTTTTTAATTACGTGGTGGTGAGGTGTTTTTAATTACGTGGTGGTGAGTTGTTTTTAATTACGTTTTGGTGAGGTGTTTTTAATTACGTGGTGGTGAGGTGTTTTTAATTACGTGTTGGTGAGGTGTTTTAATTACGTGTTGGTGAGCTGTTTTTAATAATGTGTTGTTGAGGTGTTTTTAATTACGTGTTGGTGAGGTGTTTTTAATTACGTGGTGTTGAGGTTTTTTATTGCGTGGTGGTGAGGTGTTTTTAATTATGTGGTGGTGAGGTGTTTTGAATTACGTGGTGGTGAGGTGTTTTTAATTTTGTGGTGGTGAGGTGTTTTTCCTTACGTGGTGGTGAGGTGTGTTGAATTATATGGTGGTGAGGTGTTTTCAATTACATGGTGGTGAGGTGTTTTTAATTATGTGGTGGTGTTTTTATTTACGTGGTGGTGAGGTGTTTTTAATTATGTGTTGGTGAGGTGTTTTTATTTACATGGTGGTGAGGTGTTTTTAATTACATGGTGGTGAGGTGTTTTTAATTACGTTTTGGTGAGGTTTTTAATTATGTGGTGGTGAGGTGTTTTAATAACGTGTTGGTGAGGTATTTTAATTATGTGTTGGTGAGGTATTTTTTAATAATGTGTTGTTGAGGTGTTTTTAATTATGTGTTGGTGAGGTGTTTTTAATTATGTGGAGGTGAGGTGTTTTTAATTACGTGTTGGTGAGGTGTTTTTAATTACGTGTTGGTGAGGTGTTTTTAATTACGTGGTGGTGAGGTGTTTTTAATTTGGTGGTGGTGAGGTGCTTTTTAATTATGTGGTGGTGAGGTGTTTTCAATTACATGGTGGTGAGGTGTTTTTAATTATGTGGTGGTGTTGTGTTTTTAATTACATGGTGGTGAGGTGTTTTTAATTGTGTGGTGGTGAGGTGTTTTTAATTACGTTGTTGTGAGGTGTTTTTAATTACATGGTGGTGAGGTGTTTTGAATTACGTGGTGGTGAGGTGTTTTTAATTATGTGGTGGTGGTGATGTGTGTTGAATTACATGGTGGTGAGGTGTTTTAATTACGTGTTGGTGAGCTGTTTTTAATAATGTGTTGTTGAGGTGTTTTTAAATACGTGTTGGTGAGGTGTTTTTAATTACGTGGTGTTGATGTTTTTATTGCGTGGTGGTGAGGTGTTTTTCCTTATGTGGTAGTGAGGTGTGTTGAATTATATGGTGGTGAGGTGTTTTTAATTACATGGTGGTGAGGTGTTTTTAATTATGTGGTGGTGTTTTTATTTACGTGGTGGTGAGGTGTTTTTAATTATGTGTTGGTGAGGTGTTTTTAATTACGTGGTGGTGAGGTGTTTTGAATTACATGGTGGTGAGGTGTTTTGAATAACGTGGTGGTGATGTGTTTTGAATTACGTGGTGGTGAGGTGTTTTGAATTACGTGGTGGTGAGGTGTTTTAATTACGTGGTGGTGAGGTGTTTTTAATTTTGTGGTGGTGAGGTGTTTTTCATGACATGGTGGTCAGGTGTTTTTAATTACGTAGTGGTGAGGTGTTTTTAATTACGTGGTGGTGAGGTGTTTTTAATTACGTGGTGGTGAGGTGTTTTTAATTACGTGTTGGTGAGGTGTTTTAATTACGTGTTGGTGAGCTGTTTTTAATCATGTGTTGTTGAGGTGTTTTTAATTACGTGTTGGTGAGGTGTTTTTAATTAGGTGGTGTTGAGGTTTTTTATTGCGTGGTGGTGAGGGTTTTTCCTTATGTGGTAGTGAGGTGTGTTGAATTATATGGTGGTGAGGTGTTTTTAATTATGTGATGGTGTTTTTATTTTCGTGGTGGTGAGGTGTTTTTAATTATGTGTTGGTGAGGTGTTTTTAATTACGTGGTGGTGAGGTGTTTTGAATTACATGGTGGTGAGGTGTTTTGAATAACGTGGTGGTGATGTGTTTTGAATTAGATGGTGGTGAGGTGTTTTGAATTACGTGGTGGTGAGGTGTTTTAATTATGTGGTGGTGAGGTGTTTTTAATTTTGTGGTCGTGAGGTGTTTTTCATGACATGGTGGTCAGGTGTTTTTAATTACATGGGTGTGAGGTGTTTTTAATGACGTGGTGTTGTAGTGTTTTTAATTACGTGTTGGTGAGATGTTTTTAATGACGTGTTGGTGACATGTTTTTAATGACGTGTTGGTGAGGTGTTTTTCATTACATGTTGGTGAAATGTTTTTAATTATGTGGTGTTGAGGTGTTTTTAATTGCATGGTTGTGAGGAGTTTTGAATTACGTGGTGGTGAGGTGTTTTGAATAACGTGGTGGTGAGGTGTTTTGAATTACATAGTGGTGTGATGTTTTTAGTTACGTGTTGGTGAGGTGTTTTGAATTATGTGGTGGTGAGGTGTTTTGAATTATGTGGTGGTGATGTGTTTTGAATTACGTGGTGGTGAGGTGTTTTTAATTACGTGGTGGTGAGGTGTTTTTAATTACATGTTAGTGAGGTGTTTTTAATTACGTGTTGGTGAGGTGTTTTTAATTAAGTGGTGGTGAGGTGTTTTTAATTATGTGTTAGTGAGGTGTTTTTAATTTGGTGGTGGTGAGGTGTTTTTACTTATGTGGTGGTGAGGTGTTTTCAATTACATGGTGGTGAGGTGTTTTTAATTACGTGGTGGTGGGGTGTTTTTAATTGTGTGGTGTTGAGGTGTTTTTAATTGCATGGTGGTGAGGTGTTTTTAATCACGTTGTTGTGAGGGGTTTTTAATTACATGGTGGTGAGGTGTTTTGAATTACATGGTGCTGGTGATGTGTGTTGAATTACATGGTGGTGAGGTGTTTGTAATTATGTGGTGGTGTTGTGTTTTTAATTACGTGGTGGTGAGGTGTTTTTAATTATGCGGTGGTGAGTTGTTTTTAATTACGTTTTGGTGAGGTTTTTAATTACGTGGTGGTGAGGTGTTTTAATAACGTGTTGATGAGGTATTTTAATTACGTGTTGGTGAGGTATTTTTAATAATGTGTTGTTGAGGTGTTTTTAATTACATGTTGGTGAGGTGTTTTTAATGACGTGGTGTTGAGGTTTTTTATTGCGTGGTGGTGAGGTTTTTAATTACGTGGTGGTGAGGTGTTTTGAATTACGTGGTGGTGAGGTGTTTTTAATTTTGTGGTGGTGAGGTGTTTTTCATTACGTGGTGGTGAGGTGTGTTGAATTATATGGTGGTGAAGTGTTTTTAATTACATGGTGGTGAGGTGTTTTAATTACGTGGTGGTGAGGTGTTTTTAATTTTGTGGTGGTGAGGTGTTTTTCATGACATGGTGGTCAGGTGTTTTTTAATTACGTGGTGGTGAGGTGTTTTATTGTGTGGTGGTGAGGTGTTTTTAATTACGTGGTGGTGAGGTGTTTTGAATTACGTGGTGATGAGGTGTTTTGAATTACGTGGTGGTGAGGTGTTTTTAATTTTGTGGTGGTGAGGTGTTTTTCATTACGTGGTGGTGAGGTGTGTTGAATTATATAGTGGTGAGGTGTTTTTAATTACATGGTGGTGAGGTGCTTTTTATTACGTGGTGGTGTTTTTAATTACGTGGTGGTGAGGTGTTTTTAATTATGTGTTGCTGAGGTGTTTTTAATTACGTGGTGGTGAGGTGTTTTGAATTACGTGGTGGTGAGGTCTTTTGAATTACGTGGTGGTGAGGTGTTTTGAATTACGTGGCGGTGATGTGTTTTGAATTACGTGTTTGTGAGGTGTTTTGAATTACGTGGTTGTGAGGTGTTTTTAATTACATGGTGGTGATGTGTGTTGAATTATGTGGTGGTGAGGTGTTTTTAATTACATGGGTGTGAGGTGTTTTTAATGACGTGGTGTTGTAGTGTTTTTAATTACGTGTTGGTGAGGCGTTTTTAATTATGTGTTGGTGAGGAGTTTTCAATTACGTGTTGGTGAGGTGTTTTTAATTACGTGTTGGTGAGGTGTTTTTAATTACGTGTTGGTGAGGCGTTTTTAATTACGTGTTGGTGAGGCGTTTTTAATTACGTGTTGGTGAGGTGTTTTTAATTACGTGGTGTTGAGGTGTTTTTTGCGTGGTGGTGAGGTGTTTTTAATTACGTGGTGGTGAGGTGTTTTTTATTGCATGGTTGTGAGGTGTTTTTAATTGCATGGTGGTGAGGTGTTTTGAATTATGTGGTGGTGAGGTGTTTTGAATTATGTGGTGGTGAGGTGTTTTGAATTACGTGGTGGAGAGGTGTTTCTAATTACGTTGTGGTAAGGTGTTTTTAATTTCGTGTTGGTGAGATGTTTTTAATTACGTGGTTTTGAGGTGTTTTGAATGACGTGGTGTTGAGGTGTTTTTGAATTGCATGGTGGTGAGGTGTTTTTAATTACGTGGTGTTGAGGTGTTTTTAATTACATGTTGGTGAGGTGTTTTTAATTACATGCTGGTGAGGTGTTTTTAATGACGTGTTGGTGAGGTGTTTTTTATTACGTGTTGGTGAAATGTTTTTAATTATGTGGTATTGAAGTGTTTTTAATTGCGTGGTTGTGAGGAGTTTTGAATTACCTGGTGGTGAGGCGTTTTGAATTATGTGGTGGTGAGGAGTTTTGAATTACGTGGTGGTGAGGTGTTTTGAATTACATAGGGGTGAGATGTTTTTAGTTACGTGTTGGTGAGGTGTTTTTAATTAAATGTTGGTGAGGTGTTTTTAATGATGTGTTGGTGAGGTGTTTTTAATTACGTGTTGGTGAAATGTTTTTAATTATGTAGTATTGAGGTGTTTTTAATTGCGTGGTTGTGAGGCGTTTTGAATAACGTGGTGGTGAGGTGTTTTTAATTATGTGTTGGTGAGGTGTTTTTAATTACGTGGTGGTGAGGTGTTTTTAATTACGTGGTGGTGAGGTGTTTTGAATAACGTGGTGGTGATGTGTTTTGAATTACGTGGTGGTGAGGTGTTTTGAATTATGTGGTGGTGAGGTGTTTTAATTACGTGGTGGTGAGGTGTTTTTAATTTTTTGGTGGTGAGGTGTTTTTCATGACATGGTGGTTAGGTGTTTTTAATTACGTGGTGGTGAGGTGTTTTTAAATACGTGGTGGTGAGGTGTTTTTAATTACTTGGTGGTGAGGTGTTTTTAATTACGTCGTGGTGAGGTGTTTTTAATTACGCGGTGGTGAGGTGTTTTTAATTACATGGTGGTGAGGTGTTTTTAATTACATGGTGGTGAGGTGTTTTTAATTACATGTTGGTGAGGTGTTTATAATTACGTGTTGGTGAGGTGTTTTTAATTACATGCTGGTGAGGTGTTTTTAATGACGTGTTGGTGAAATGTTTTTAATTATGTGGTATTGAGGTGTTTTTAATTGCGTGGTTGTGAGGAGTTTTGAATTACCTGGTTGTGAGGAGTTTTGAATTACGTGGTGGTGAGGAGTTTTGAATTATGTGGTGGTGAGGTGTTTTGAATTACATAGTGGTGAGATGTTTTTAGTTACGTGTTGGTGAGGTTTTTTGAATTATGTGGTGGTGAGGTGTTTTGAATTACGTGGTGGTGATGTGTTTTGAATTACGTGTTGGTGAGGTGTTTTTAATTACGTGGTGGTGAGGTGTTTTTAATTATGTGTTAGTGAGGTGTTTTTAATTTGGTGGTGGTGAGGTGTTTTTTAATTACGTGGTGGTGAGGTGTTTTCATTTACATGGTGGTGAGGTGTTTTTAATTATGTGGTGGTGTTGTGTTTTTAATTACATGGTGGTGATGTGTTTTTAATTGTGTGGTGTTGAGGTGTTTTTAATTGCGTGGTGGTGAGGTGTTTTTAATGACGTTGTTGTGGGGTGTTTTTAATTCCATGGTGGTGAGGTTTTTTGAATTACGTGGTGGTGTTGTGCTTTTAATTACGTGGTGGTGAGGTGTTTTTCATTACGTGGTGGTGAGGTGTGTTGAATTATATGGTGGTGAAGTGTTTTTAATTACATGGTGGTGAGGTGTTTTTAATTACGTGGTGGTGTTTTTATTTACGTGGTGCTGAGGTGTTTTTAATTATGTGTTGGTGAGGTGTTTTAATTACGTGGTGGTGAGGTGTTTTGAATTACGTGGTGGTGATGTGTTTTGAATTACGTGGTGGTGAGGTGTTTTGAATTACGTGGTGGTGAGGTGTTTTGAATTACGTGGTGGTGAGGTGTTTTTAATTTTGTGGTGGTGAGGTGTTTTTCATGACATGGTGGTCAGGTGTTTTTAATTACGTGGTGGTGAGGTGTTTTGAATTACATGGTGGTGATGTGTTTTGAATTATGTGGTGGTGAGGTGTTTTTAATTACATGGTGGTGAGGTGTTTTTAATTACATGGAGGTGAGGTGTTTTTAATTACGTGTTGGTGAGGTGTTTTAATTACATGTTGGTGAGGTGTTTTTAATTACGTGGTGGTGAGGTGTTTTTAATTTGGTGGTGGTGAGGTGTTCTTTAATTATGTGCTGGTGAGGTGTTTTCAATTACAAGGTGGTGAGGTGTTTTTAATTATGTGGTGGTGTTGTGTTTTTAATTACATGGTGGTGAGGTGTTTTTAATTGTGTGGTGTTGAGGTGTTTTTAATTGTGTGGTGGTGAGGTGTTTTTAATTACGTTGTTGTGAGGTGTTTTGAATTACATGGTGGTGAGGTGTTTTGAATTAAGTGGTGGTGAGGTGTTTTTAATGACGTGGTGGTGGTCATGTGTGTTGAATTACATGGTGGTGAGGTGTTTTTAATTACGTGGTGGTGTTGTGTTTTTAATTACGTGGTGGTGAGGTGTTTTTAATTACGTGGTGGTGAGTTGTTTTTAATTACGTTTTGGTGAGGTGTTTTTAATTACGTGGTGGTGAGGTGTTTTTAATTACGTGTTGGTGAGGTGTTTTAATTACGTGTTGGTGAGCTGTTTTTAATAATGTGTTGTTGAGGTGTTTTTAATTACGTGTTGGTGAGGTGTTTTTAATTACGTGGTGTTGAGGTTTTTTATTGCGTGGTGGTGAGGTGTTTTTAATTATGTGGTGGTGAGGTGTTTTGAATTACGTGGTGGTGAGGTGTTTTTAATTTTGTGGTGGTGAGGTGTTTTTCCTTACGTGGTGGTGAGGTGTGTTGAATTATATGGTGGTGAGGTGTTTTCAATTACATGGTGGTGAGGTGTTTTTAATTATGTGGTGGTGTTTTTATTTACGTGGTGGTGAGGTGTTTTTAATTATGTGTTGGTGAGGTGTTTTTATTTACATGGTGGTGAGGTGTTTTTAATTACATGGTGGTGAGGTGTTTTTAATTACGTTTTGGTGAGGTTTTTAATTATGTGGTGGTGAGGTGTTTTAATAACGTGTTGGTGAGGTATTTTAATTATGTGTTGGTGAGGTATTTTTTAATAATGTGTTGTTGAGGTGTTTTTAATTATGTGTTGGTGAGGTGTTTTTAATTATGTGGAGGTGAGGTGTTTTTAATTACGTGTTGGTGAGGTGTTTTTAATTACGTGTTGGTGAGGTGTTTTTAATTACGTGGTGGTGAGGTGTTTTTAATTTGGTGGTGGTGAGGTGCTTTTTAATTATGTGGTGGTGAGGTGTTTTCAATTACATGGTGGTGAGGTGTTTTTAATTATGTGGTGGTGTTGTGTTTTTAATTACATGGTGGTGAGGTGTTTTTAATTGTGTGGTGGTGAGGTGTTTTTAATTACGTTGTTGTGAGGTGTTTTTAATTACATGGTGGTGAGGTGTTTTGAATTACGTGGTGGTGAGGTGTTTTTAATTATGTGGTGGTGGTGATGTGTGTTGAATTACATGGTGGTGAGGTGTTTTAATTACGTGTTGGTGAGCTGTTTTTAATAATGTGTTGTTGAGGTGTTTTTAAATACGTGTTGGTGAGGTGTTTTTAATTACGTGGTGTTGATGTTTTTATTGCGTGGTGGTGAGGTGTTTTTCCTTATGTGGTAGTGAGGTGTGTTGAATTATATGGTGGTGAGGTGTTTTTAATTACATGGTGGTGAGGTGTTTTTAATTATGTGGTGGTGTTTTTATTTACGTGGTGGTGAGGTGTTTTTAATTATGTGTTGGTGAGGTGTTTTTAATTACGTGGTGGTGAGGTGTTTTGAATTACATGGTGGTGAGGTGTTTTGAATAACGTGGTGGTGATGTGTTTTGAATTACGTGGTGGTGAGGTGTTTTGAATTATGTGGTGGTGAGGTGTTTTAATTACGTGGTGGTGAGGTGTTTTTAATTTTGTGGTGGTGTGGTGTTTTTCATGACATGGTGGTCAGGTGTTTTTAATTACGTAGTGGTGAGGTGTTTTTAATTACGTGGTGGTGAGGTGTTTTTAATTACGTGGTGGTGAGGTGTTTTTAATTACGTGTTGGTGAGGTGTTTTAATTACGTGTTGGTGAGCTGTTTTTAATCATGTGTTGTTGAGGTGTTTTTAATTACGTGTTGGTGAGGTGTTTTTAATTAGGTGGTGTTGAGGTTTTTTATTGCGTGGTGGTGAGGGTTTTTCCTTATGTGGTAGTGAGGTGTGTTGAATTATATGGTGGTGAGGTGTTTTTCATTATGTGATGGTGTTTTTATTTTCGTGGTGGTGAGGTGTTTTTAATTATGTGTTGGTGAGGTGTTTTTAATTACGTGGTGGTGAGGTGTTTTGAATTACATGGTGGTGAGGTGTTTTGAATAACGTGGTGGTGATGTGTTTTGAATTAGATGGTGGTGAGGTGTTTTGAATTACGTGGTGGTGAGGTGTTTTAATTATGTGGTGGTGAGGTGTTTTTAATTTTGTGGTCGTGAGGTGTTTTTCATGACATGGTGGTCAGGTGTTTTTAATTACATGGGTGTGAGGTGTTTTTAATGACGTGGTGTTGTAGTGTTTTTAATTACGTGTTGGTGAGATGTTTTTAATGACGTGTTGGTGACATGTTTTTAATGACGTGTTGGTGAGGTGTTTTTCATTACATGTTGGTGAAATGTTTTTAATTATGTGGTGTTGAGGTGTTTTTAATTGCATGGTTGTGAGGAGTTTTGAATTACGTGGTGGTGAGGTGTTTTGAATAACGTGGTGGTGAGGTGTTTTGAATTACATAGTGGTGTGATGTTTTTAGTTACGTGTTGGTGAGGTGTTTTGAATTATGTGGTGGTGAGGTGTTTTGAATTATGTGGTGGTGATGTGTTTTGAATTACGTGGTGGTGAGGTGTTTTTAATTACGTGGTGGTGAGGTGTTTTTAATTACATGTTAGTGAGGTGTTTTTAATTACGTGTTGGTGAGGTGTTTTTAATTAAGTGGTGGTGAGGTGTTTTTAATTATGTGTTAGTGAGGTGTTTTTAATTTGGTGGTGGTGAGGTGTTTTTACTTATGTGGTGGTGAGGTGTTTTCAATTACATGGTGGTGAGGTGTTTTTAATTACGTGGTGGTGGGGTGTTTTTAATTGTGTGGTGTTGAGGTGTTTTTAATTGCATGGTGGTGAGGTGTTTTTAATCACGTTGTTGTGAGGGGTTTTTAATTACATGGTGGTGAGGTGTTTTGAATTACATGGTGCTGGTGATGTGTGTTGAATTACATGGTGGTGAGGTGTTTGTAATTATGTGGTGGTGTTGTGTTTTTAATTACGTGGTGGTGAGGTGTTTTTAATTATGCGGTGGTGAGTTGTTTTTAATTACGTTTTGGTGAGGTTTTTAATTACGTGGTGGTGAGGTGTTTTAATAACGTGTTGATGAGGTATTTTAATTACGTGTTGGTGAGGTATTTTTAATAATGTGTTGTTGAGGTGTTTTTAATTACATGTTGGTGAGGTGTTTTTAATGACGTGGTGTTGAGGTTTTTTATTGCGTGGTGGTGAGGTTTTTAATTACGTGGTGGTGAGGTGTTTTGAATTACGTGGTGGTGAGGTGTTTTTAATTTTGTGGTGGTGAGGTGTTTTTCATTACGTGGTGGTGAGGTGTGTTGAATTATATGGTGGTGAAGTGTTTTTAATTACATGGTGGTGAGGTGTTTTAATTACGTGGTGGTGAGGTGTTTTTAATTTTGTGGTGGTGAGGTGTTTTTCATGACATGGTGGTCAGGTGTTTTTTAATTACGTGGTGGTGAGGTGTTTTATTGTGTGGTGGTGAGGTGTTTTTAATTACGTGGTGGTGAGGTGTTTTGAATTACGTGGTGATGAGGTGTTTTGAATTACGTGGTGGTGAGGTGTTTTTAATTTTGTGGTGGTGAGGTGTTTTTCATTACGTGGTGGTGAGGTGTGTTGAATTATATAGTGGTGAGGTGTTTTTAATTACATGGTGGTGAGGTGCTTTTTATTACGTGGTGGTGTTTTTAATTATGTGGTGGTGAGGTGTTTTTAATTATGTGTTGCTGAGGTGTTTTTAATTACGTGGTGGTGAGGTGTTTTGAATTACGTGGTGGTGAGGTCTTTTGAATTACGTGGTGGTGAGGTGTTTTGAATTACGTGGCGGTGATGTGTTTTGAATTACGTGTTTGTGAGGTGTTTTGAATTACGTGGTTGTGAGGTGTTTTTAATTACATGGTGGTGATGTGTGTTGAATTATGTGGTGGTGAGGTGTTTTTAATTACATGGGTGTGAGGTGTTTTTAATGACGTGGTGTTGTAGTGTTTTTAATTACGTGTTGGTGAGGCGTTTTTAATTATGTGTTGGTGAGGAGTTTTCAATTACGTGTTGGTGAGGTGTTTTTAATTACGTGTTGGTGAGGTGTTTTTAATTACGTGTTGGTGAGGCGTTTTTAATTACGTGTTGGTGAGGCGTTTTTAATTACGTGTTGGTGAGGTGTTTTTAATTACGTGGTGTTGAGGTGTTTTTTGCGTGGTGGTGAGGTGTTTTTAATTACGTGGTGGTGAGGTGTTTTTTATTGCATGGTTGTGAGGTGTTTTTAATTGCATGGTGGTGAGGTGTTTTGAATTATGTGGTGGTGAGGTGTTTTGAATTATGTGGTGGTGAGGTGTTTTGAATTACGTGGTGGAGAGGTGTTTCTAATTACGTTGTGGTAAGGTGTTTTTAATTTCGTGTTGGTGAGATGTTTTTAATTATGTGTTAGTGAGGTGTTTTTAATTTGGTGGTGGTGAGGTGTTTTTTAATTACGTGGTGGTGAGGTGTTTTCATTTACATGGTGGTGAGGTGTTTTTAATTATGTGGTGGTGTTGTGTTTTTAATTACATGGTGGTGATGTGTTTTTAATTGTGTGGTGTTGAGGTGTTTTTAATTGCGTGGTGGTGAGGTGTTTTTAATGACGTTGTTGTGGGGTGTTTTTAATTCCATGGTGGTGAGGTTTTTTGAATTACGTGGTGGTGTTGTGCTTTTAATTACGTGGTGGTGAGGTGTTTTTCATTACGTGGTGGTGAGGTGTGTTGAATTATATGGTGGTGAAGTGTTTTTAATTACATGGTGGTGAGGTGTTTTTAATTACGTGGTGGTGTTTTTATTTACGTGGTGCTGAGGTGTTTTTAATTATGTGTTGGTGAGGTGTTTTAATTACGTGGTGGTGAGGTGTTTTGAATTACGTGGTGGTGATGTGTTTTGAATTACGTGGTGGTGAGGTGTTTTGAATTACGTGGTGGTGAGGTGTTTTGAATTACGTGGTGGTGAGGTGTTTTTAATTTTGTGGTGGTGAGGTGTTTTTCATGACATGGTGGTCAGGTGTTTTTAATTACGTGGTGGTGAGGTGTTTTGAATTACATGGTGGTGATGTGTTTTGAATTATGTGGTGGTGAGGTGTTTTTAATTACATGGTGGTGAGGTGTTTTTAATTACATGGAGGTGAGGTGTTTTTAATTACGTGTTGGTGAGGTGTTTTAATTACATGTTGGTGAGGTGTTTTTAATTACGTGGTGGTGAGGTGTTTTAATTTGGTGGTGGTGAGGTGTTCTTTAATTATGTGCTGGTGAGGTGTTTTCAATTACAAGGTGGTGAGGTGTTTTTAATTATGTGGTGGTGTTGTGTTTTTAATTACATGGTGGTGAGGTGTTTTTAATTGTGTGGTGTTGAGGTGTTTTTAATTGTGTGGTGGTGAGGTGTTTTTAATTACGTTGTTGTGAGGTGTTTTGAATTACATGGTGGTGAGGTGTTTTGAATTAAGTGGTGGTGAGGTGTTTTTAATGACGTGGTGGTGGTCATGTGTGTTGAATTACATGGTGGTGAGGTGTTTTTAATTACGTGGTGGTGTTGTGTTTTTAATTACGTGGTGGTGAGGTGTTTTTAATTACGTGGTGGTGAGTTGTTTTTAATTACGTTTTGGTGAGGTGTTTTTAATTACGTGGTGGTGAGGTGTTTTTAATTACGTGTTGGTGAGGTGTTTTAATTACGTGTTGGTGAGCTGTTTTTAATAATGTGTTGTTGAGGTGTTTTTAATTACGTGTTGGTGAGGTGTTTTTAATTACGTGGTGTTGAGGTTTTTTATTGCGTGGTGGTGAGGTGTTTTTAATTATGTGGTGGTGAGGTGTTTTGAATTACGTGGTGGTGAGGTGTTTTTAATTTTGTGGTGGTGAGGTGTTTTTCCTTACGTGGTGGTGAGGTGTGTTGAATTATATGGTGGTGAGGTGTTTTCAATTACATGGTGGTGAGGTGTTTTTAATTATGTGGTGGTGTTTTTATTTACGTGGTGGTGAGGTGTTTTTAATTATGTGTTGGTGAGGTGTTTTTATTTACATGGTGGTGAGGTGTTTTTAATTACATGGTGGTGAGGTGTTTTTAATTACGTTTTGGTGAGGTTTTTAATTATGTGGTGGTGAGGTGTTTTAATAACGTGTTGGTGAGGTATTTTAATTATGTGTTGGTGAGGTATTTTTTAATAATGTGTTGTTGAGGTGTTTTTAATTATGTGTTGGTGAGGTGTTTTTAATTATGTGGAGGTGAGGTGTTTTTAATTACGTGTTGGTGAGGTGTTTTTAATTACGTGTTGGTGAGGTGTTTTTAATTACGTGGTGGTGAGGTGTTTTTAATTTGGTGGTGGTGAGGTGCTTTTTAATTATGTGGTGGTGAGGTGTTTTCAATTACATGGTGGTGAGGTGTTTTTAATTATGTGGTGGTGTTGTGTTTTTAATTACATGGTGGTGAGGTGTTTTTAATTGTGTGGTGGTGAGGTGTTTTTAATTACGTTGTTGTGAGGTGTTTTTAATTACATGGTGGTGAGGTGTTTTGAATTACGTGGTGGTGAGGTGTTTTTAATTATGTGGTGGTGGTGATGTGTGTTGAATTACATGGTGGTGAGGTGTTTTAATTACGTGTTGGTGAGCTGTTTTTAATAATGTGTTGTTGAGGTGTTTTTAAATACGTGTTGGTGAGGTGTTTTTAATTACGTGGTGTTGATGTTTTTATTGCGTGGTGGTGAGGTGTTTTTCCTTATGTGGTAGTGAGGTGTGTTGAATTATATGGTGGTGAGGTGTTTTTAATTACATGGTGGTGAGGTGTTTTTAATTATGTGGTGGTGTTTTTATTTACGTGGTGGTGAGGTGTTTTTAATTATGTGTTGGTGAGGTGTTTTTAATTACGTGGTGGTGAGGTGTTTTGAATTACATGGTGGTGAGGTGTTTTGAATAACGTGGTGGTGATGTGTTTTGAATTACGTGGTGGTGAGGTGTTTTGAATTATGTGGTGGTGAGGTGTTTTAATTACGTGGTGGTGAGGTGTTTTTAATTTTGTGGTGGTGAGGTGTTTTTCATGACATGGTGGTCAGGTGTTTTTAATTACGTAGTGGTGAGGTGTTTTTAATTACGTGGTGGTGAGGTGTTTTTAATTACGTGGTGGTGAGGTGTTTTTAATTACGTGTTGGTGAGGTGTTTTAATTACGTGTTGGTGAGCTGTTTTTAATCATGTGTTGTTGAGGTGTTTTTAATTACGTGTTGGTGAGGTGTTTTTAATTAGGTGGTGTTGAGGTTTTTTATTTGCGTGGTGGTGAGGGTTTTTCCTTATGTGGTAGTGAGGTGTGTTGAATTATATGGTGGTGAGGTGTTTTTAATTATGTGATGGTGTTTTTATTTTCGTGGTGGTGAGGTGTTTTTAATTATGTGTTGGTGAGGTGTTTTTAATTACGTGGTGGTGAGGTGTTTTGAATTACATGGTGGTGAGGTGTTTTGAATAACGTGGTGGTGATGTGTTTTGAATTAGATGGTGGTGAGGTGTTTTGAATTACGTGGTGGTGAGGTGTTTTAATTATGTGGTGGTGAGGTGTTTTTAATTTTGTGGTCGTGAGGTGTTTTTCATGACATGGTGGTCAGGTGTTTTTAATTACATGGGTGTGAGGTGTTTTTAATGACGTGGTGTTGTAGTGTTTTTAATTACGTGTTGGTGAGATGTTTTTAATGACGTGTTGGTGACATGTTTTTAATGACGTGTTGGTGAGGTGTTTTTCATTACATGTTGGTGAAATGTTTTTAATTATGTGGTGTTGAGGTGTTTTTAATTGCATGGTTGTGAGGAGTTTTGAATTACGTGGTGGTGAGGTGTTTTGAATAACGTGGTGGTGAGGTGTTTTGAATTACATAGTGGTGTGATGTTTTTAGTTACGTGTTGGTGAGGTGTTTTGAATTATGTGGTGGTGAGGTGTTTTGAATTATGTGGTGGTGATGTGTTTTGAATTACGTGGTGGTGAGGTGTTTTTAATTACGTGGTGGTGAGGTGTTTTTAATTACATGTTAGTGAGGTGTTTTTAATTACGTGTTGGTGAGGTGTTTTTAATTAAGTGGTGGTGAGGTGTTTTTAATTATGTGTTAGTGAGGTGTTTTTAATTTGGTGGTGGTGAGGTGTTTTTACTTATGTGGTGGTGAGGTGTTTTCAATTACATGGTGGTGAGGTGTTTTTAATTACGTGGTGGTGGGGTGTTTTTAATTGTGTGGTGTTGAGGTGTTTTTAATTGCATGGTGGTGAGGTGTTTTTAATCACGTTGTTGTGAGGGGTTTTTAATTACATGGTGGTGAGGTGTTTTGAATTACATGGTGCTGGTGATGTGTGTTGAATTACATGGTGGTGAGGTGTTTGTAATTATGTGGTGGTGTTGTGTTTTTAATTACGTGGTGGTGAGGTGTTTTTAATTATGCGGTGGTGAGTTGTTTTTAATTACGTTTTGGTGAGGTTTTTAATTACGTGGTGGTGAGGTGTTTTAATAACGTGTTGATGAGGTATTTTAATTACGTGTTGGTGAGGTATTTTTAATAATGTGTTGTTGAGGTGTTTTTAATTACATGTTGGTGAGGTGTTTTTAATGACGTGGTGTTGAGGTTTTTTATTGCGTGGTGGTGAGGTTTTTAATTACGTGGTGGTGAGGTGTTTTGAATTACGTGGTGGTGAGGTGTTTTTAATTTTGTGGTGGTGAGGTGTTTTTCATTACGTGGTGGTGAGGTGTGTTGAATTATATGGTGGTGAAGTGTTTTTAATTACATGGTGGTGAGGTGTTTTAATTACGTGGTGGTGAGGTGTTTTTAATTTTGTGGTGGTGAGGTGTTTTTCATGACATGGTGGTCAGGTGTTTTTTAATTACGTGGTGGTGAGGTGTTTTATTGTGTGGTGGTGAGGTGTTTTTAATTACGTGGTGGTGAGGTGTTTTGAATTACGTGGTGATGAGGTGTTTTGAATTACGTGGTGGTGAGGTGTTTTTAATTTTGTGGTGGTGAGGTGTTTTTCATTACGTGGTGGTGAGGTGTGTTGAATTATATAGTGGTGAGGTGTTTTTAATTACATGGTGGTGAGGTGCTTTTTATTACGTGGTGGTGTTTTTAATTATGTGGTGGTGAGGTGTTTTTAATTATGTGTTGCTGAGGTGTTTTTAATTACGTGGTGGTGAGGTGTTTTGAATTACGTGGTGGTGAGGTCTTTTGAATTACGTGGTGGTGAGGTGTTTTGAATTACGTGGCGGTGATGTGTTTTGAATTACGTGTTTGTGAGGTGTTTTGAATTACGTGGTTGTGAGGTGTTTTTAATTACATGGTGGTGATGTGTGTTGAATTATGTGGTGGTGAGGTGTTTTTAATTACATGGGTGTGAGGTGTTTTTAATGACGTGGTGTTGTAGTGTTTTTAATTACGTGTTGGTGAGGCGTTTTTAATTATGTGTTGGTGAGGAGTTTTCAATTACGTGTTGGTGAGGTGTTTTTAATTACGTGTTGGTGAGGTGTTTTTAATTACGTGTTGGTGAGGCGTTTTTAATTACGTGTTGGTGAGGCGTTTTTAATTACGTGTTGGTGAGGTGTTTTTAATTACGTGGTGTTGAGGTGTTTTTTGCGTGGTGGTGAGGTGTTTTTAATTACGTGGTGGTGAGGTGTTTTTTATTGCATGGTTGTGAGGTGTTTTTAATTGCATGGTGGTGAGGTGTTTTGAATTATGTGGTGGTGAGGTGTTTTGAATTATGTGGTGGTGAGGTGTTTTGAATTACGTGGTGGAGAGGTGTTTCTAATTACGTTGTGGTAAGGTGTTTTTAATTTCGTGTTGGTGAGATGTTTTTAATTACGTGGTTTTGAGGTGTTTTGAATGACGTGGTGTTGAGGTGTTTTTGAATTGCATGGTGGTGAGGTGTTTTTAATTACGTGGTGTTGAGGTGTTTTTAATTACATGTTGGTGAGGTGTTTTTAATTACATGCTGGTGAGGTGTTTTTAATGACGTGTTGGTGAGGTGTTTTTTATTACGTGTTGGTGAAATGTTTTTAATTATGTGGTATTGAAGTGTTTTTAATTGCGTGGTTGTGAGGAGTTTTGAATTACCTGGTGGTGAGGCGTTTTGAATTATGTGGTGGTGAGGAGTTTTGAATTACGTGGTGGTGAGGTGTTTTGAATTACATAGGGGTGAGATGTTTTTAGTTACGTGTTGGTGAGGTGTTTTTAATTAAATGTTGGTGAGGTGTTTTTAATGATGTGTTGGTGAGGTGTTTTTAATTACGTGTTGGTGAAATGTTTTTAATTATGTAGTATTGAGGTGTTTTTAATTGCGTGGTTGTGAGGTGTTTTTAATTACGTGGTGGTGAGGTGTTTTAAATACGTGGTGGTGAGGTGTTTTTAATTACTTGGTGGTGAGGTGTTTTTAATTACGTCGTGGTGAGGTGTTTTTAATTACGCGGTGGTGAGGTGTTTTTAATTACATGGTGGTGAGGTGTTTTTAATTACATGGTGGTGAGGTGTTTTTAATTACATGTTGGTGAGGTGTTTATAATTACGTGTTGGTGAGGTGTTTTTAATTACATGCTGGTGAGGTGTTTTTAATGACGTGTTGGTGAGGTGTTTTTAATTACGTGTTGGTGAAATGTTTTTAATTATGTGGTATTGAGGTGTTTTTAATTGCGTGGTTGTGAGGAGTTTTGAATTACCTGGTTGTGAGGAGTTTTGAATTACGTGGTGGTGAGGAGTTTTGAATTATGTGGTGGTGAGGTGTTTTGAATTACATAGTGGTGAGATGTTTTTATTTACGTGTTGGTGAGGTTTTTTGAATTATGTGGTGGTGAGGTGTTTTGAATTACGTGGTGGTGATGTGTTTTGAATTACGTGTTGGTGAGGTGTTTTTAATTACGTGGTGGTGAGGTGTTTTTAATTTAGTTGTTAGTGAGGTGTTTTTAATTTGGTGGTGGTGAGGTGTTTTTTAATTACGTGGTGGTGAGGTGTTTTCATTTACATGGTGGTGAGGTGTTTTTAATTATATGGTGGTGTTGTGTTTTTAATTACATGGTGGTGATGTGTTTTTAATTGTGTGGTGTTGAGCTGTTTTTAATTGCGTGGTGGTGAGGTGTTTTTAATGACGTTGTTGTGGGGTGTTTTTAATTCCATGGTGGTGAGGTTTTTTGAATTACGTGGTGGTATTGTGCTTTTAATTACGTGGTGGTGAGGTGTTTTTCATTATGTGGTGGTGAGGTGTGTTGAATTATATGGTGGTGAAGTGTTTTTAATTACATGGTGGTGAGGTGTTTTTAATTACGTGGTGGTGTTTTTATTTACGTGGTGGTGAGGTGTTTTTAATTATGTGTTGGTGAGGTGTTTTAATTACGTGGTGGTGAGGTGTTTTGAATTACGTGGTGGTGAGGTGTTTTGAATTATGTGGTGGTGATGTGTTTTGAATTACGTGGTGGTGAGGTGTTTTGAATTACGTGGTGGTGAGGTGTTTTGAATTACGTGGTGGTGAGGTGTTTTTAATTTTGTGGTGGTGAGGTGTTTTTCATGACATGGTGGTCAGGTGTTTTTAATTACGTGGTGGTGAGGTGTTTTGAATTACATGGTGGTGATGTGTTTTGAATTATGTGGTGGTGAGGTGTTTTGAATTACGTGGTGGTGAGGTGTTTTGAATTACGTGGCGGTGATGTGTTTTGAATTACGTGTTGGTGAGGTGTTTTGAATTACGTGGTTGTGAGGTGTTTTTAATTACATGGTGGTGATGTGTGTTGAATTATGTGGTGGTGAGGTGTTTTTAATGACGTGGTGTTGTAGTGTTTTTAATTACGTGTTGGTGAGGCGTTTTTAATTATGTGTTGGTGAGGAGTTTTCAATTACGTGTTGGTGAGGTGTTTTTAATTACGTGTTGGTGAGGTGTTTTTAATTACGTGTTGGTGAGGCGTTTTTAATTACGTGTTGGTGAGGCGTTTTTAATTACGTGTTGGTGAGGTGTTTTTAATTATGTGTTGGTGAGGTGTTTTTAATTACATGTTGGTGAGGTGTTTTTAATTACGTGGTGTTGAGGTGTTTTTTGCGTGGTGGTGAGGTGTTTTTAATTACGTGGTGGTGAGGTGTTTTTTATTGCATGGTCGTGAGGTGTTTTTAATTGCATGGTGGTGAGGTGTTTTGAATTACGTGGTGGTGAGGTGTTTTGAATTATGTGGTGGTGAGGTGTTTTGAATTACGTGGTGGTGATGTGTTTTGAATTACGTGGTGGTGAGGTGTTTCGAATTACGTTGTGGTAAGGTGTTTTTAATTTCGTGTTGGTGAGATGTTTTTAATTACGTGGTTTTGAGGTGTTTTGAATGACGTGGTGTTGAGGTGTTTTTGAATTGCATGGTGGTGAGGTGTTTTTAATTACGTGGTGTTGAGGTGTTTTTAATTACATGTTGGTGAGGTGTTTTTAATTACATGCTGGTGAGGTGTTTTTAATGACGTGTTGGTGAGGTGTTTTTATTTACGTGTTGGTGAAATGTTTTTAATTATGTGGTATTGAGGTGTTTTGAATTACGTGGTGGTGAGGTGTTTTTAATTTTGTGGTGGTGAGGTGTTTTTCATGACATGGTGGTCAGGTGTTTTTAATTACGTGGTGGTGAGGTGTTTTGAATTACATGGTGGTGATGTGTTTTGAATTATGTGGTGGTGAGGTGTTTTGAATTACGTGGTGGTGAGGTGTTTTGAATTACGTGGCGGTGATGTGTTTTGAATTACGTGTTGGTGAGGTGTTTTGAATTAAGTGGTTGTGAGGTGTTTTTAATTACATGGTGGTGATGTGTGTTGAATTATGTGGTGGTGAGGTGTTTTTAATTACATGGGTGTGAGGTGTTTTTAATGACGTGGTGTTGTAGTGTTTTTAATTACGTGTTGGTGAGGCGTTTTTAATTATGTGTTGGTGAGGAGTTTTCAATTACGTGTTGGTGAGGTGTTTTTAATTACGTGTTGGTGAGGTGTTTTTAATTACGTGTTGGTGAGGCGTTTTTAATTACGTGTTGGTGAGGCGTTTTTAATTACGTGTTGGTGAGGCGTTTTTAATTACGTGTTGGTGAGGTGTTTCGAATTACGTTGTGGTAAGGTGTTTTTAATTTCGTGTTGGTGAGATGTTTTTAATTACGTGGTTTTGAGGTGTTTTGAATGACGTGGTGTTGAGGTGTTTTTGAATTGCATGGTGGTGAGGTGTTTTTAATTACGTGGTGTTGAGGTGTTTTTAATTACATGTTGGTGAGGTGTTTTTAATTACATGCTGGTGAGGTGTTTTTAATGACGTGTTGGTGAGGTGTTTTTAATTACGTGTTGGTGAAATGTTTTTAATTATGTGGTATTGAGGTGTTTTTAATTGCGTGGTTGTGAGGAGTTTTGAATTACCTGGTGGTGAGGCGTTTTGAATTACGTGGTGGTGAGGAGTTTTGAATTACGTGGTGGTGAGGTGTTTTGAATTACATAGGGGTGAGATGTTTTTAGTTACGTGTTGGTGAGGTGTTTTTAATTAAATGTTGGTGAGGTGTTTTTAATGACGTGTTGGTGAGGTGTTTTTAATTACGTGTTGGTGAAATGTTTTTAATTATGTGGTATTGAGGTGTTTTGAATTACGTGGTGGTGAGGTGTTTTTAATTTTGTGGTGGTGAGGTGTTTTTCATGACATGGTGGTCAGGTGTTTTTAATTACGTGGTGGTGAGGTGTTTTGAATTACATGGTGGTGATATGTTTTGAATTATGTGGTGGTGAGGTGTTTTGAATTACGTGGTGGTGAGGTGTTTTGAATTACGTGGCGGTGATGTGTTTTGAATTACGTGTTGGTGAGGTGTTTTGAATTACGTGGTTGTGAGGTGTTTTTAATTACATGGTGGTGATGTGTGTTGAATTATGTGGTGGTGAGGTGTTTTTAATTACATGGGTGTGAGGTGTTTTTAATGACGTGGTGTTGTAGTGTTTTTAATTACGTGTTGGTGAGGCGTTTTTAATTATGTGTTGGTGAGGAGTTTTCAATTACGTGTTGGTGAGGTGTTTTTAATTACGTGTTGGTGAGGTGTTTTTAATTACGTGTTGGTGAGGCGTTTTTAATTACGTGTTGGTGAGGCGTTTTTAATTACGTGTTGGTGAGGTGTTTTTAATTACGTGTTGGTGAGGTGTTTTTAATTACATGTTGGTGAGGTGTTTTTAATTACGTGGTGTTGAGGTGTTTTTTTGCGTGGTGGTGAGGTGTTTATAATTACGTGGTGGTGAGGTGTTTTTTATTGCATGGTTGTGAGGTGTTTTTAATTGCATGGTGGTGAGGTGTTTTGAATTACGTGGTGGTGAGGTGTTTTGAATTATGTGGTGGTGAGGTGTTTTGAATTACGTGGCGGTGATGTGTTTTGAATTACGTGGTGGTGAGGTGTTTCGAATTACGTTGTGGTAAGGTGTTTTTAATTTCGTGTTGGTGAGATGTTTTTAATTACGTGGTTTTGAGGTGTTTTGAATGACGTGGTGTTGAGGTGTTTTTGAATTGCATGGTGGTGAGGTGTTTTTAATTACGTGGTGTTGAGGTGTTTTTAATTACATGTTGGTGAGGTGTTTTTAATTACATGCTGGTGAGGTGTTTTTAATGACGTGTTGGTGAGGTGTTTTTAATTACGTGTTGGTGAAATGTTTTTAATTATGTGGTATTGAGGTGTTTTTAATTGCGTGGTTGTGAAGAGTTTTGAATTACCTGGTGGTGAGGCGTTTTGAATTACGTGGTGGTGAGGTGTTTTTAATTAAATGTTGGTGAGGTGTTTTTAATGACGTGTTGGTGAGGTGTTTTTAATTACATGTTGGTGAAATGTTTTTAATTATGTGGTATTGAGGTGTTTTGAATTACGTGGTGGTGAGGTGTTTTTAATTTTGTGGTGGTGAGGTGTTTTTCATGACATGGTGGTCAGGTGTTTTTAATTACGTGGTGGTGAGGTGTTTTGAATTACATGGTGGTGATGTGTTTTGAATTATGTGGTGGTGAGGTGTTTTGAATTACGTGGTGGTGAGGTGTTTTGAATTACGTGGCGGTGATGTGTTTTGAATTACGTGTTGGTGAGGTGTTTTGAATTACGTGGTTGTGAGGTGTTTTTAATTACATGGTGGTGATGTGTGTTGAATTATGTGGTGGTGAGGTGTTTTTAATTACATGGGTGTGAGGTGTTTTTAATGACGTGGTGTTGTAGTGTTTTTAATTACGTGTTGGTGAGGCGTTTTTAATTATGTGTTGGTGAGGAGTTTTCAATTACGTGTTGGTGAGTTGTTTTTAATTACGTGTTGGTGAGGTGTTTTTAATTACGTGTTGGTGAGGCGTTTTGAATTACGTGGTGGTGAGGTGTTTTGAATTACATAGGGGTGAGATGTTTTTAGTTACGTGTTGGTGAGGTGTTTTTAATTAAATGTTGGTGAGGTGTTTTTAATGACGTGTTGGTGAGGTGTTTTTAATTACGTGTTGGTGAAATGTTTTTAATTATGTGGTATTGAGGTGTTTTGAATTACGTGGTGGTGAGGTGTTTTTAATTTTGTGGTGGTGAGGTGTTTTTCATGACATGGTGGTCAGGTGTTTTTAATTACGTGGTGGTGAGGTGTTTTGAATTACATGGTGGTGATGTGTTTTGAATTATGTGGTGGTGAGGTGTTTTGAATTACGTGGTGGTGAGGTGTTTTGAATTACGTGGCGGTGATGTGTTTTGAATTACGTGTTGGTGAGGTGTTTTGAATTACGTGGTTGTGAGGTGTTTTTAATTACATGGTGGTGATGTGTGTTGAATTATGTGGTGGTGAGGTGTTTTTAATTACATGGGTGTGAGGTGTTTTTAATGACGTGGTGTTGTAGTGTTTTTAATTACGTGTTGGTGAGGCGTTTTTAATTATGTGTTGGTGAGGAGTTTTCAATTACGTGTTGGTGAGGTGTTTTTAATTACGTGTTGGTGAGGTGTTTTTAATTACGTGTTGGTGAGGCGTTTTTAATTACGTGTTGGTGAGGCGTTTTTAATTACGTGTTGGTGAGGTGTTTTTAATTACGTGTTGGTGAGGTGTTTTTAATTACATGTTGGTGAGGTGTTTTTAATTACGTGGTGTTGAGGTGTTTTTTTGCGTGGTGGTGAGGTGTTTATAATTACGTGGTGGTGAGGTGTTTTTTATTGCATGGTTGTGAGGTGTTTTTAATTGCATGGTGGTGAGGTGTTTTGAATTACGTGGTGGTGAGGTGTTTTGAATTATGTGGTGGTGAGGTGTTTTGAATTACGTGGCGGTGATGTGTTTTGAATTACGTGGTGGTGAGGTGTTTCGAATTACGTTGTGGTAAGGTGTTTTTAATTTCGTGTTGGTGAGATGTTTTTAATTACGTGGTTTTGAGGTGTTTTGAATGACGTGGTGTTGAGGTGTTTTTGAATTGCATGGTGGTGAGGTGTTTTTAATTACGTGGTGTTGAGGTGTTTTTAATTACATGTTGGTGAGGTGTTTTTAATTACATGCTGGTGAGGTGTTTTTAATGACGTGTTGGTGAGGTGTTTTTAATTACGTGTTGGTGAAATGTTTTTAATTATGTGGTATTGAGGTGTTTTTAATTGCGTGGTTGTGAAGAGTTTTGAATTACCTGGTGGTGAGGCGTTTTGAATTACGTGGTGGTGAGGTGTTTTTAATTAAATGTTGGTGAGGTGTTTTTAATGACGTGTTGGTGAGGTGTTTTTAATTACATGTTGGTGAAATGTTTTTAATTATGTGGTATTGAGGTGTTTTGAATTACGTGGTGGTGAGGTGTTTTTAATTTTGTGGTGGTGAGGTGTTTTTCATGACATGGTGGTCAGGTGTTTTTAATTACGTGGTGGTGAGGTGTTTTGAATTACATGGTGGTGATGTGTTTTGAATTATGTGGTGGTGAGGTGTTTTGAATTACGTGGTGGTGAGGTGTTTTGAATTACGTGGCGGTGATGTGTTTTGAATTACGTGTTGGTGAGGTGTTTTGAATTACGTGGTTGTGAGGTGTTTTTAATTACATGGTGGTGATGTGTGTTGAATTATGTGGTGGTGAGGTGTTTTTAATTACATGGGTGTGAGGTGTTTTTAATGACGTGGTGTTGTAGTGTTTTTAATTACGTGTTGGTGAGGCGTTTTTAATTATGTGTTGGTGAGGAGTTTTCAATTACGTGTTGGTGAGTTGTTTTTAATTACGTGTTGGTGAGGTGTTTTTAATTACGTGTTGGTGAGGCGTTTTTAATTACGTGTTGGTGAGGCGTTTTTAATTACGTGTTGGTGAGGTGTTTTTAATTACGTGTTGGTGAGGTGTTTTTAATTACATGTTGGTGAGGTGTTTTTAATTACGTGGTGTTGAGGTGTTTTTTTGCGTGGTGGTGAGGTGTTTTTAATTACGTGGTGGTGAGGTGTTTTTTATTGCATGGTTGTGAGGTGTTTTTAATTGCATGGTGGTGAGGTGTTTTGAATTACGTGGTGGTGAGGTGTTTTGAATTATGTGGTGGTGAGGTGTTTTGAATTACGTGGTGGTGATGTGTTTTGAATTACGTGGTGGTGAGGTGTTTCGAATTACGTTGTGGTAAGGTGTTTTTAATTTCGTGTTGGTGAGATGTTTTTAATTACGTGGTTTTGAGGTGTTTTGAATGACGTGGTGTTGAGGTGTTTTTAAATTGCATGCTGGTGAGGTGTTTTTAATGACGTGTTGGTGAGGTGTTTTAATTACGTGTTGGTGAGCTGTTTTTAATAATGTGTTGTTGAGGTGTTTTTAATTACGTGTTGGTGAGGTGTTTTTAATTACGTGGTGTTGAGGTTTTTTATTGCGTGGTGGTGAGGTGTTTTTAATTATGTGGTGGTGAGGTGTTTTGAATTACGTGGTGGTGAGGTGTTTTTAATTTTGTGGTGGTGAGGTGTTTTTCCTTACGTGGTGGTGAGGTGTGTTGAATTATATGGTGGTGAGGTGTTTTCAATTACATGGTGGTGAGGTGTTTTTAATTATGTGGTGGTGTTTTTATTTACGTGGTGGTGAGGTGTTTTTAATTATGTGTTGGTGAGGTGTTTTTATTTACATGGTGGTGAGGTGTTTTTAATTACATGGTGGTGAGGTGTTTTTAATTACGTTTTGGTGAGGTTTTTAATTATGTGGTGGTGAGGTGTTTTAATAACGTGTTGGTGAGGTATTTTAATTATGTGTTGGTGAGGTATTTTTTAATAATGTGTTGTTGAGGTGTTTTTAATTATGTGTTGGTGAGGTGTTTTTAATTACGTGGTGTTGAGGTTTTTTATTGCGTGGTGGTGAGGTTTTTAATTATGTGGTGGTGAGGTGTTTTGAATTATGTGGTGGTGAGGTGTTTTTAATTTTGTGGTGGTGAGGTGTTTTTCATTACGTGGTGGTGAGGTGTGTTGACATTATATGGTGGTGAAGTGTTTTTAATTACATGGTGGTGAGGTGTTTTTAATTACGTGGTGGTGTTTTTATTTACGTGGTGGTGAGGTGTTTTTAATTATGTGTTGGTGAGGTGTTTTAATTACGTGGTGGTGAGGTGTTTTGAATTACGTGGTGGTGAGGTGTTTTGAATTATGTGGTGGTGATGTGTTTTGAATTACGTGGTGGTGAGGTGTTTTGAATTACGTGGTGGTGAGGTGTTTTTAATTACGTGGTGGCGAGGTGTTTTTAATTTTGTGGTGGTGAGGTGTTTTTCATGTCATGGTGGTCAGGTGTTTTTAATTACGTGGTGGTGAGGTGTTTTGAATTACATGGTGGTGATGTGTTTTGAATTATGTGGTGGTGAGGTGTTTTTAATTACATGGTGGTGAGGTGTTTTTAATTACATGGAGGTGAGGTGTTTTTAATTACGTGTTGGTGAGGTGTTTTTAATTACGTGTTGGTGAGGTGTTTTTAATTACGTGGTGGTGAGGTGTTTTTAATTTGGTGGTGGTGAGGTGCTTTTTAATTATGTGGTGGTGAGGTGTTTTCAATTACATGGTGGTGAGGTGTTTTTAATTATGTGGTGGTGTTGTGTTTTTAATTACATGGTGGTGAGGTGTTTTTAATTGTGTGGTGGTGAGGTGTTTTTAATTACGTTGTTGTAACGTGTTTTTAATTACATGGTGGTGAGGTGTTTTGAATTACGTGGTGGTGAGGTGTTTTTAATTATGTGGTGGTGGTGATGTGTGTTGAATTACATGGTGGTGAGGTGTTTTAATTACGTGTTGGTGAGGTGTTTTTAATTACGTGGTGTTGATGTTTTTATTGCGTGGTGGTGAGGTGTTTTTCCTTATGTGGTAGTGAGATGTGTTGAATTATATGGTGGTGAGGTGTTTTTAATTACATGGTGGTGAGGTGTTTTTAATTATGTGGTGGTGTTTTTATATACGTGGTGGTGAGGTGTTTTTAATTATGTGTTGGTGAGGTGTTTTTAATTACGTGGTGGTGAGGTGTTTTGAATTACATTGTGGTGAGGTGTTTTGAATAACGTGGTGGTGATGTGTTTTGAATTACGTGGTGGTGAGGTGTTTTGAATTACGTGGTGGTGAGGTGTTTTAATTACGTGGTGGTGAGGTGTTTTTAATTACGTGGTGGTGAGGTGTTTTTAATTACGTGTTGGTGAGGTGTTTTAATAACGTGTTGGTGAGCTGTTTTTAATCATGTGTTGTTGAGGTGTTTTTAATTACGTGTTGGTGAGGTGTTTTTAATTAGGTGGTGTTGAGGTTTTTTATTGCGTGGTGGTGAGGGTTTTTCCTTATGTGGTAGTGAGGTGTGTTGAATTATATGGTGGTGAGGTGTTTTTAATTATGTGGTGGTGTTTTTATTTTCGTGGTGCTGAGGTGTTTTTAATTATGTGTTGGTGAGGTGTTTTTAATTACGTGGTGGTGAGGTGTTTTGAATTACATGGTGGTGAGGTGTTTTGAATAACGTGGTGGTGATGTGTTTTGAATTATGTGGTGGTGAGGTGTTTTGAATTACGTGGTGGTGAGGTGTTTTAATTATGTGGTGGTGAGGTGTTTTTAATTTTGTGGTCGTGAGGTGTTTTTCATGACATGGTGGTCAGGTGTTTTTAATTACATGGGTGTGAGGTGTTTTTAATGACGTGGTGTTGTAGTGTTTTTAATTTCGTGTTGGTGAGATGTTTTTAATGACGTGTTGGTGACATGTTTTTAATGACGTGTTGGTGAGGTGTTTTTCATTACATGTTGGTGAAATGTTTTTAATTATGTGGTGTTGAGGTGTTTTTAATTGCATGGTTGTGAAGAGTTTTGAATTATATGGTGGTGAGGTGTTTTCAATTACATGGTGGTGAGGTGTTTTTAATTATGTGGTGGTGTTTTTATTTACGTGGTGGTGAGGTGTTTTTAATTATGTGTTGGTGAGGTGTTTTTATTTACATGGTGGTGAGGTGTTTTTAATTACATGGTGGTGAGGTGTTTTTAATTACGTTTTGGTGAGGTTTTTAATTATGTGGTGGTGAGGTGTTTTAATAACGTGTTGGTGAGGTATTTTAATTATGTGTTGGTGAGGTATTTTTTAATAATGTGTTGTTGAGGTGTTTTTAATTATGTGTTGGTGAGGTGTTTTTAATTACGTGGTGTTGAGGTTTTTTATTGCGTGGTGGTGAGGTTTTTAATTATGTGGTGGTGAGGTGTTTTGAATTATGTGGTGGTGAGGTGTTTTTAATTTTGTGGTGGTGAGGTGTTTTTCATTACGTGGTGGTGAGGTGTGTTGAATTATATGGTGGTGAAGTGTTTTTAATTACATGGTGGTGAGGTGTTTTTAATTACGTGGTGGTGTTTTTATTTACGTGGTGGTGAGGTGTTTTTAATTATGTGTTGGTGAGGTGTTTTAATTACGTGGTGGTGAGGTGTTTTGAATTACGTGGTGGTGAGGTGTTTTGAATTATGTGGTGGTGATGTGTTTTGAATTACGTGGTGGTGAGGTGTTTTGAATTACGTGGTGGTGAGGTGTTTTTAATTACGTGGTGGCGAGGTGTTTTTAATTTTGTGGTGGTGAGGTGTTTTTCATGTCATGGTGGTCAGGTGTTTTTAATTACGTGGTGGTGAGGTGTTTTGAATTACATGGTGGTGATGTGTTTTGAATTATGTGGTGGTGAGGTGTTTTTAATTACATGGTGGTGAGGTGTTTTTAATTACATGGAGGTGAGGTGTTTTTAATTACGTGTTGGTGAGGTGTTTTTAATTACGTGTTGGTGAGGTGTTTTTAATTACGTGGTGGTGAGGTGTTTTTAATTTGGTGGTGGTGAGGTGCTTTTTAATTATGTGGTGGTGAGGTGTTTTCAATTACATGGTGGTGAGGTGTTTTTAATTATGTGGTGGTGTTGTGTTTTTAATTACATGGTGGTGAGGTGTTTTTAATTGTGTGGTGGTGAGGTGTTTTTAATTACGTTGTTGTAACGTGTTTTTAATTACATGGTGGTGAGGTGTTTTGAATTACGTGGTGGTGAGGTGTTTTTAATTATGTGGTGGTGGTGATGTGTGTTGAATTACATGGTGGTGAGGTGTTTTAATTACGTGTTGGTGAGGTGTTTTTAATTACGTGGTGTTGATGTTTTTATTGCGTGGTGGTGAGGTGTTTTTCCTTATGTGGTAGTGAGATGTGTTGAATTATATGGTGGTGAGGTGTTTTTAATTACATGGTGGTGAGGTGTTTTTAATTATGTGGTGGTGTTTTTATATACGTGGTGGTGAGGTGTTTTTAATTATGTGTTGGTGAGGTGTTTTTAATTACGTGGTGGTGAGGTGTTTTGAATTACATTGTGGTGAGGTGTTTTGAATAACGTGGTGGTGATGTGTTTTGAATTACGTGGTGGTGAGGTGTTTTGAATTACGTGGTGGTGAGGTGTTTTAATTACGTGGTGGTGAGGTGTTTTTAATTACGTGGTGGTGAGGTGTTTTTAATTACGTGTTGGTGAGGTGTTTTAATAACGTGTTGGTGAGCTGTTTTTAATCATGTGTTGTTGAGGTGTTTTTAATTACGTGTTGGTGAGGTGTTTTTAATTAGGTGGTGTTGAGGTTTTTTATTGCGTGGTGGTGAGGGTTTTTCCTTATGTGGTAGTGAGGTGTGTTGAATTATATGGTGGTGAGGTGTTTTTAATTATGTGGTGGTGTTTTTATTTTCGTGGTGCTGAGGTGTTTTTAATTATGTGTTGGTGAGGTGTTTTTAATTACGTGGTGGTGAGGTGTTTTGAATTACATGGTGGTGAGGTGTTTTGAATAACGTGGTGGTGATGTGTTTTGAATTATGTGGTGGTGAGGTGTTTTGAATTACGTGGTGGTGAGGTGTTTTAATTATGTGGTGGTGAGGTGTTTTTAATTTTGTGGTCGTGAGGTGTTTTTCATGACATGGTGGTCAGGTGTTTTTAATTACATGGGTGTGAGGTGTTTTTAATGACGTGGTGTTGTAGTGTTTTTAATTTCGTGTTGGTGAGATGTTTTTAATGACGTGTTGGTGACATGTTTTTAATGACGTGTTGGTGAGGTGTTTTTCATTACATGTTGGTGAAATGTTTTTAATTATGTGGTGTTGAGGTGTTTTTAATTGCATGGTTGTGAAGAGTTTTGAATTATATGGTGGTGAGGTGTTTTCAATTACATGGTGGTGAGGTGTTTTTAATTATGTGGTGGTGTTTTTATTTACGTGGTGGTGAGGTGTTTTTAATTATGTGTTGGTGAGGTGTTTTTATTTACATGGTGGTGAGGTGTTTTTAATTACATGGTGGTGAGGTGTTTTTAATTACGTTTTGGTGAGGTTTTTAATTATGTGGTGGTGAGGTGTTTTAATAACGTGTTGGTGAGGTATTTTAATTATGTGTTGGTGAGGTATTTTTTAATAATGTGTTGTTGAGGTGTTTTTAATTATGTGTTGGTGAGGTGTTTTTAATTACGTGGTGTTGAGGTTTTTTATTGCGTGGTGGTGAGGTTTTTAATTATGTGGTGGTGAGGTGTTTTGAATTATGTGGTGGTGAGGTGTTTTTAATTTTGTGGTGGTGAGGTGTTTTTCATTACGTGGTGGTGAGGTGTGTTGAATTATATGGTGGTGAAGTGTTTTTAATTACATGGTGGTGAGGTGTTTTTAATTACGTGGTGGTGTTTTTATTTACGTGGTGGTGAGGTGTTTTTAATTATGTGTTGGTGAGGTGTTTTAATTACGTGGTGGTGAGGTGTTTTGAATTACGTGGTGGTGAGGTGTTTTGAATTATGTGGTGGTGATGTGTTTTGAATTACGTGGTGGTGAGGTGTTTTGAATTACGTGGTGGTGAGGTGTTTTTAATTACGTGGTGGTGACGTGTTTTTCATGTCATGGTGGTCAGGTGTTTTTAATTACGTGGTGGTGAGGTGTTTTGAATTACATGGTGGTGATGTGTTTTGAATTATGTGGTGGTGAGGTGTTTTTAATTACATGGTGGTGAGGTGTTTTTAATTACATGGAGGTGAGGTGTTTTTAATTACGTGTTGGTGAGGTGTTTTTAATTACGTGTTGGTGAGGTGTTTTTAATTACGTGGTGGTGAGGTGTTTTTAATTTGGTGGTGGTGAGGTGCTTTTTAATTATGTGGTGGTGAGGTGTTTTCAATTACATGGTGGTGAGGTGTTTTTAATTATGTGGTGATGTTGTGTTTTTAATTACATGGTGGTGAGGTGTTTTTAATTGTGTGGTGGTGAGGTGTTTTTAATTACGTTGTTGTGAGGTGTTTTTAATTACATGGTGGTGAGGTGTTTTGAATTACGTGGTGGTGAGGTGTTTTTAATTATGTGGTGGTGGTGATGTGTGTTGAATTACATGGTGGTGAGGTGTTTTAATTACGTGTTGGTGAGCTGTTTTTAATAATGTGTTGTTGAGGTGTTTTTAATTACGTGTTGGTGAGGTGTTTTTAATTACGTGGTGTTGATGTTTTTATTGCGTGGTGGTGAGGTGTTTTTCCTTATGTGGTAGTGAGGTGTGTTGAATTATATGGTGGTGAGGTGTTTTTAATTACATGGTGGTGAGGTGTTTTTAATTATGTGGTGGTGTTTTTATTTACGTGGTGGTGAGGTGTTTTTAATTATGTGTTGGTGAGGTGTTTTTAATTACGTGGTGGTGAGGTGTTTTGAATTACATGGTGGTGAGGTGTTTTGAATAACGTGGTGGTGATGTGTTTTGAATTACGTGGTGGTGAGGTGTTTTGAATTACGTGGTGGTGAGGTGTTTTAATTACGTGGTGGTGAGGTGTTTTTAATTTTGTGGTGGTGAGGTGTTTTTTAAGACATGGTGGTCAGGTGTTTTTAATTACGTAGTGGTGAGGTGTTTTTAATTACGTGGTGGTGAGGTGTTTTTAATTACGTGGTGGTGAGGTGTTTTTAATTACGTGTTGGTGAGGTGTTTTAATTACGTGTTGGTGAGCTGTTTTTAATCATGTGTTGTTGAGGTGTTTTTAATTACGTGTTGGTGAGGTGTTTTTAATTAGGTGGTGTTGAGGTTTTTTATTGCGTGGTGGTGAGGGTTTTTCCTTATGTGGTAGTGAGGTGTGTTGAATTATATGGTGGTGAGGTGTTTTTAATTATGTGGTGGTGTTTTTATTTTCGTGGTGGTGAGGTGTTTTTAATTATGTGTTGGTGAGGTGTTTTTAATTACGTGGTGGTGAGGTGTTTTGAATTACATGGTGGTGAGGTGTTTTGAATAACGTGGTGGTGATGTGTTTTGAATTACATGGTGGTGAGGTGTTTTGAATTACGTGGTGGTGAGGTGTTTTAATTATGTGGTGGTGAGGTGTTTTTAATTTTGTGGTCGTGAGGTGTTTTTCATGACATGGTGGTCAGGTGTTTTTAATTACATGGGTGTGAGGTGTTTTTAATGACGTGGTGTTGTAGTGTTTTTAATTACGTGTTGGTGAGATGTTTTTAATGACGTGTTGGTGACATGTTTTTAATGACGTGTTGGTGAGGTGTTTTTCATTACATGTTGGTGAAATGTTTTTAATTATGTGGTGTTGAGGTGTTTTTAATTGCATGGTTGTGAGGAGTTTTGAATTACGTGGTGGTGAGGTGTTTTGAATTACGTGGTGGTGAGGTGTTTTGAATTACATAGTGGTGTGATGTTTTTAGTTACGTGTTGGTGAGGTGTTTTGAATTACGTGGTGGTGAGGTGTTTTGAATTATGTGGTGGTGATGTGTTTTGAATTACGTGGTGGTGAGGTGTTTTTAATTACGTGGTGGTGAGGTGTTTTTAATTACATGTTAGTGAGGTGTTTTTAATTACGTGTTGGTGAGGTGTTTTTAATTAAGTGGTGGTGAGGTGTTTTTAATTATGTGTTAGTGAGGTGTTTTTAATTTGGTGGTGGTGAGGTGTTTTTACTTATGTGGTGGTGAGGTGTTTTCAATTACATGGTGGTGAGGTGTTTTTAATTACGTGGTGGTGGGGTGTTTTTAATTGTGTGGTGTTGAGGTGTTTTTAATTGCATGGTGGTGAGGTGTTTTTAATCACGTTGTTGTGAGGGGTTTTTAATTACATGGTGGTGAGGTGTTTTGAATTACATGGTGCTGGTGATGTGTGTTGAATTACATGGTGGTGAGGTGTTTGTAATTATGTGGTGGTGTTGTGTTTTTAATTACGTGGTGGTGAGGTGTTTTTAATTATGCGGTGGTGAGTTGTTTTTAATTACGTTTTGGTGAGGTTTTTAATTACGTGGTGGTGAGGTGTTTTAATAACGTGTTGATGAGGTATTTTAATTACGTGTTGGTGAGGTATTTTTAATAATGTGTTGTTGAGGTGTTTTTAATTACATGTTGGTGAGGTGTTTTTAATGACGTGGTGTTGAGGTTTTTTATTGCGTGGTGGTGAGGTTTTTAATTACGTGGTGGTGAGGTGTTTTGAATTACGTGGTGGTGAGGTGTTTTTAATTTTGTGGTGGTGAGGTGTTTTTCATTACGTGGTGGTGAGGTGTGTTGAATTATATGGTGGTGAAGTGTTTTTAATTACATGGTGGTGAGGTGTTTTAATTACGTGGTGGTGAGGTGTTTTTAATTTTGTGGTGGTGAGGTGTTTTTCATGACATGGTGGTCAGGTGTTTTTTAATTACGTGGTGGTGAGGTGTTTTATTGTGTGGTGGTGAGGTGTTTTTAATTACGTGGTGGTGAGGTGTTTTGAATTACGTGGTGATGAGGTGTTTTGAATTACGTGGTGGTGAGGTGTTTTTAATTTTGTGGTGGTGAGGTGTTTTTCATTACGTGGTGGTGAGGTGTGTTGAATTATATAGTGGTGAGGTGTTTTTAATTACATGGTGGTGAGGTGCTTTTTATTACGTGGTGGTGTTTTTAATTACGTGGTGGTGAGGTGTTTTTAATTATGTGTTGGTGAGGTGTTTTTAATTACATGGTGGTGAGGTGTTTTGAATTACGTGGTGGTGAGGTGTTTTGAATTACGTGGTGGTGAGGTGTTTTGAATTACGTGGCGGTGATGTGTTTTGAATTACGTGTTTGTGAGGTGTTTTGAATTACGTGGTTGTGAGGTGTTTTTAATTACATGGTGGTGATGTGTGTTGAATTATGTGGTGGTGAGGTGTTTTTAATTACATGGGTGTGAGGTGTTTTTAATGACGTGGTGTTGTAGTGTTTTTAATTACGTGTTGGTGAGGCGTTTTTAATTATGTGTTGGTGAGGAGTTTTCAATTACGTGTTGGTGAGGTGTTTTTAATTACGTGTTGGTGAGGTGTTTTTAATTACGTGTTGGTGAGGCGTTTTTAATTACGTGTTGGTGAGGCGTTTTTAATTACGTGTTGGTGAGGTGTTTTTAATTACGTGGTGTTGAGGTGTTTTTTGCGTGGTGGTGAGGTGTTTTTAATTACGTGGTGGTGAGGTGTTTTTTATTGCATGGTTGTGAGGTGTTTTTAATTGCATGGTGGTGAGGTGTTTTGAATTATGTGGTGGTGAGGTGTTTTGAATTATGTGGTGGTGAGGTGTTTTGAATTACGTGGTGGAGAGGTGTTTCTAATTACGTTGTGGTAAGGTGTTTTTAATTTCGTGTTGGTGAGATGTTTTTAATTACGTGGTTTTGAGGTGTTTTGAATGACGTGGTGTTGAGGTGTTTTTGAATTGCATGGTGGTGAGGTGTTTTTAATTACGTGGTGTTGAGGTGTTTTTAATTACATGTTGGTGAGGTGTTTTTAATTACATGCTGGTGAGGTGTTTTTAATGACGTGTTGGTGAGGTGTTTTTTATTACGTGTTGGTGAAATGTTTTTAATTATGTGGTATTGAAGTGTTTTTAATTGCGTGGTTGTGAGGAGTTTTGAATTACCTGGTGGTGAGGCGTTTTGAATTATGTGGTGGTGAGGAGTTTTGAATTACGTGGTGGTGAGGTGTTTTGAATTACATAGGGGTGAGATGTTTTTAGTTACGTGTTGGTGAGGTGTTTTTAATTAAATGTTGGTGAGGTGTTTTTAATGACGTGTTGGTGAGGTGTTTTTAATTACGTGTTGGTGAAATGTTTTTAATTATGTGGTATTGAGGTGTTTTTAATTGCGTGGTTGTGAGGCGTTTTGAATAACGTGGTGGTGAGGTGTTTTTAATTATGTGTTGGTGAGGTGTTTTTAATTACGTGGTGGTGAGGTGTTTTTAATTACGTGGTGGTGAGGTGTTTTGAATAACGTGGTGGTGATGTGTTTTGAATTACGTGGTGGTGAGGTGTTTTGAATTATGTGGTGGTGAGGTGTTTTAATTACGTGGTGGTGAGGTGTTTTTAATTTTTTGGTGGTGAGGTGTTTTTCATGACATGGTGGTTAGGTGTTTTTAATTACGTGGTGGTGAGGTGTTTTTAATTACGTGGTGGTGAGGTGTTTTTAATTACTTGGTGGTGAGGTGTTTTTAATTACGTCGTGGTGAGGTGTTTTTAATTACGCGGTGGTGAGGTGTTTTTAGTTACATGGTGGTGAGGTGTTTTTAATTACATGGTGGTGAGGTGTTTTTAATTACATGTTGGTGAGGTGTTTATAATTACGTGTTGGTGAGGTGTTTTTAATTACATGCTGGTGAGGTGTTTTTAATGACGTGTTGGTGAGGTGTTTTTAATTACGTGTTGGTGAAATGTTTTTAATTATGTGGTATTGAGGTGTTTTTAATTGCATGGTTGTGAGGAGTTTTGAATTACCTGGTTGTGAGGAGTTTTGAATTACGTGGTGGTGAGGAGTTTTGAATTATGTGGTGGTGAGGTGTTTTGAATTACATAGTGGTGAGATGTTTTTATTTACGTGTTGGTGAGGTTTTTTGAATTATGTGGTGGTGAGGTGTTTTGAATTACGTGGTGGTGATGTGTTTTGAATTACGTGTTGGTGAGGTGTTTTTAATTACGTGGTGGTGAGGTGTTTTTAATTTAGTTGTTAGTGAGGTGTTTTTAATTTGGTGGTGGTGAGGTGTTTTTTAATTACGTGGTGGTGAGGTGTTTTCATTTACATGGTGGTGAGGTGTTTTTAATTATATGGTGGTGTTGTGTTTTTAATTACATGGTGGTGATGTGTTTTTAATTGTGTGGTGTTGAGCTGTTTTTAATTGCGTGGTGGTGAGGTGTTTTTAATGACGTTGTTGTGGGGTGTTTTTAATTCCATGGTGGTGAGGTTTTTTGAATTACGTGGTGGTATTGTGCTTTTAATTACGTGGTGGTGAGGTGTTTTTCATTATGTGGTGGTGAGGTGTGTTGAATTATATGGTGGTGAAGTGTTTTTAATTACATGGTGGTGAGGTGTTTTTAATTACGTGGTGGTGTTTTTATTTACGTGGTGGTGAGGTGTTTTTAATTATGTGTTGGTGAGGTGTTTTAATTACGTGGTGGTGAGGTGTTTTGAATTACATGGTGGTGAGGTGTTTTGAATTATGTGGTGGTGATGTGTTTTGAATTACGTGGTGGTGAGGTGTTTTGAATTACGTGGTGGTGAGGTGTTTTGAATTACGTGGTGGTGAGGTGTTTTTAATTTTGTGGTGGTGAGGTGTTTTTCATGACATGGTGGTCAGGTGTTTTTAATTACGTGGTGGTGAGGTGTTTTGAATTACATGGTGGTGATGTGTTTTGAATTATGTGGTGGTGAGGTGTTTTGAATTACGTGGTGGTGAGGTGTTTTGAATTACGTGGCGGTGATGTGTTTTGAATTACGTGTTGGTGAGGTGTTTTGAATTACGTGGTTGTGAGGTGTTTTTAATTACATGGTGGTGATGTGTGTTGAATTATGTGGTGGTGAGGTGTTTTTAATGACGTGGTGTTGTAGTGTTTTTAATTACGTGTTGGTGAGGCGTTTTTAATTATGTGTTGGTGAGGAGTTTTCAATTACGTGTTGGTGAGGTGTTTTTAATTACGTGTTGGTGAGGTGTTTTTAATTACGTGTTGGTGAGGCGTTTTTAATTACGTGTTGGTGAGGCGTTTTTAATTACGTGTTGGTGAGGTGTTTTTAATTATGTGTTGGTGAGGTGTTTTTAATTACATGTTGGTGAGGTGTTTTTAATTACGTGGTGTTGAGGTGTTTTTTGCGTGGTGGTGAGGTGTTTTTAATTAAGTGGTGGTGAGGTGTTTTTTATTGCATGGTCGTGAGGTGTTTTTAATTGCATGGTGGTGAGGTGTTTTGAATTACGTGGTGGTGAGGTGTTTTGAATTATGTGGTGGTGAGGTGTTTTGAATTACGTGGTGGTGATGTGTTTTGAATTACGTGGTGGTGAGGTGTTTCGAATTACGTTGTGGTAAGGTGTTTTTAATTTCGTGTTGGTGAGATGTTTTTAATTACGTGGTTTTGAGGTGTTTTGAATGACGTGGTGTTGAGGTGTTTTTGAATTGCATGGTGGTGAGGTGTTTTTAATTACGTGGTGTTGAGGTGTTTTTAATTACATGTTGGTGAGGTGTTTTTAATTACATGCTGGTGAGGTGTTTTTAATGACGTGTTGGTGAGGTGTTTTTAATTACGTGTTGGTGAAATGTTTTTAATTATGTGGTATTGAGGTGTTTTGAATTACGTGGTGGTGAGGTGTTTTTAATTTTGTGGTGGTGAGGTGTTTTTCATGACATGGTGGTCAGGTGTTTTTAATTACGTGGTGGTGAGGTGTTTTGAATTACATGGTGGTGATGTGTTTTGAATTATGTGGTGGTGAGGTGTTTTGAATTACGTGGTGGTGAGGTGTTTTGAATTACGTGGCGGTGATGTGTTTTGAATTACGTGTTGGTGAGGTGTTTTGAATTACGTGGTTGTGAGGTGTTTTTAATTACATGGTGGTGATGTGTGTTGAATTATGTGGTGGTGAGGTGTTTTTAATTACATGGGTGTGAGGTGTTTTTAATGACGTGGTGTTGTAGTGTTTTTAATTACGTGTTGGTGAGGCGTTTTTAATTATGTGTTGGTGAGGAGTTTTCAATTACGTGTTGGTGAGGTGTTTTTAATTACGTGTTGGTGAGGTGTTTTTAATTACGTGTTGGTGAGGCGTTTTTAATTACGTGTTGGTGAGGCGTTTTTAATTACGTGTTGGTGAGGTGTTTTTAATTACGTGTTGGTGAGGTGTTTTTAATTACATGTTGGTGACGTGTTTTTAATTACGTGGTGTTGAGGTGTTTTTTGCGTGGTGGTGAGGTGTTTTTAAT
The DNA here is from genome assembly GCF_964187855.1 of Myxine glutinosa. Classification (NCBI taxonomy): domain Eukaryota; kingdom Metazoa; phylum Chordata; class Myxini; order Myxiniformes; family Myxinidae; genus Myxine; species Myxine glutinosa. The sequence continues at coordinate 128,598,664 of NC_136263.1, forward strand.
TACGTGGTGGTGAGGTGTTTTTTATTGCATGGTTGTGAGGTGTTTTTAATTGCATGGTGGTGAGGTGTTTTGAATTACGTGGTGGTGAGGTGTTTTGAATTATGTGGTGGTGAGGTGTTTTGAATTACGTGGTGGTGATGTGTTTTGAATTACGTGGTGGTGAGGTGTTTCGAATTACGTTGTGGTAAGGTGTTTTTAATTTCGTGTTGGTGAGATGTTTTTAATTACGTGGTTTTGAGGTGTTTTGAATGACGTGGTGTTGAGGTGTTTTTGAATTGCATGGTGGTGAGGTGTTTTTAATTACGTGGTGTTGAGGTGTTTTTAATTACATGTTGGTGAGGTGTTTTTAATTACATGCTGGTGAGGTGTTTTTAATGACGTGTTGGTGAGGTGTTTTTAATTACGTGTTGGTGAAATGTTTTTAATTATGTGGTATTGAGGTGTTTTTAATTGCGTGGTTGTGAGGAGTTTTGAATTACCTGGTGGTGAGGCGTTTTGAATTACGTGGTGGTGAGGAGTTTTGAATTACGTGGTGGTGAGGTGTTTTGAATTACATAGGGGTGAGATGTTTTTAGTTACGTGTTGGTGAGGTGTTTTTAATTAAATGTTGGTGAGGTGTTTTTAATGACGTGTTGGTGAGGTGTTTTGAATTACGTGGTGGTGAGGTGTTTTTAATTTTGTGGTGGTGAGGTGTTTTTCATGACATGGTGGTCAGGTGTTTTTAATTACGTGGTGGTGAGGTGTTTTGAATTACATGGTGGTGATGTGTTTTGAATTATGTGGTGGTGAGGTGTTTTGAATTACGTGGTGGTGAGGTGTTTTGAATTACGTGGCGGTGATGTGTTTTGAATTACGTGTTGGTGAGGTGTTTTGAATTACGTGGTTGTGAGGTGTTTTTAATTACATGGTGGTGATGTGTGTTGAATTATGTGGTGGTGAGGTGTTTTTAATTACATGGGTGTGAGGTGTTTTTAATGACGTGGTGTTGTAGTGTTTTTAATTACGTGTTGGTGAGGCGTTTTTAATTATGTGTTGGTGAGGAGTTTTCAATTACGTGTTGGTGAGGTGTTTTTAATTACGTGTTGGTGAGGTGTTTTTAATTACGTGTTGGTGAGGCATTTTTAATTACGTGTTGGTGAGGCGTTTTTAATTACGTGTTGGTGAGGTGTTTTTAATTACGTGTTGGTGAGGTGTTTTTAATTACATGTTGGTGAGGTGTTTTTAATTACGTGGTGTTGAGGTGTTTTTTTGCGTGGTGGTGAGGTGTTTATAATTACGTGGTGGTGAGGTGTTTTTTATTGCATGGTTGTGAGGTGTTTTTAATTGCATGGTGGTGAGGTGTTTTGAATTACGTGGTGGTGAGGTGTTTTGAATTATGTGGTGGTGAGGTGTTTTGAATTACGTGGCGGTGATGTGTTTTGAATTACGTGGTGGTGAGGTGTTTCGAATTACGTTGTGGTAAGGTGTTTTTAATTTTGTGTTGGTGAGATGTTTTTAATTACGTGGTTTTGAGGTGTTTTGAATGATGTGGTGTTGAGGTGTTTTTGAATTGCATGGTGGTGAGGTGTTTTTAATTACGTGGTGTTGAGGTGTTTTTAATTACATGTTGGTGAGGTGTTTTTAATTACATGCTGGTGAGGTGTTTTTAATGACGTGTTGGTGAGGTGTTTTTAATTATGTGTTGGTGAAATGTTTTTAATTATGTGGTATTGAGGTGTTTTTAATTGCGTGGTTGTGAAGAGTTTTGAATTACCTGGTGGTGAGGCGTTTTGAATTACGTGGTGGTGAGGTGTTTTTAATTAAATGTTGGTGAGGTGTTTTTAATGACGTGTTGGTGAGGTGTTTTTAATTACATGTTGGTGAAATGTTTTTAATTATGTGGTATTGAGGTGTTTTGAATTACGTGGTGGTGAGGTGTTTTTAATTTTGTGGTGGTGAGGTGTTTTTCATGACATGGTGGTCAGGTGTTTTTAATTACGTGGTGGTGAGGTGTTTTGAATTACATGGTGGTGATGTGTTTTGAATTATGTGGTGGTGAGGTGTTTTGAATTACGTGGTGGTGAGGTGTTTTGAATTACGTGGCGGTGATGTGTTTTGAATTACGTGTTGGTGAGGTGTTTTGAATTACGTGGTTGTGAGGTGTTTTTAATTACATGGTGGTGATGTGTGTTGAATTATGTGGTGGTGAGGTGTTTTTAATTACATGGGTGTGAGGTGTTTTTAATGACGTGGTGTTGTAGTGTTTTTAATTACGTGTTGGTGAGGCGTTTTTAATTATGTGTTGGTGAGGAGTTTTCAATTACGTGTTGGTGAGGTGTTTTTAATTACGTGTTGGTGAGGTGTTTTTAATTACGTGTTGGTGAGGCGTTTTTAATTACGTGTTGGTGAGGCGTTTTTAATTACGTGTTGGTGAGGTGTTTTTAATTACGTGTTGGTGAAGTGTTTTTAATTACATGTTGGTGAGGTGTTTTTAATTACGTGATGTTGAGGTGTTTTTTTGCGTGGTGGTGAGGTGTTTTTAATTACGTGGTGGTGAGGTGTTTTTTATTGCATGGTTGTGAGGTGTTTTTAATTGCATGGTGGTGAGGTGTTTTGAATTACGTGGTGGTGAGGTGTTTTGAATTATGTGGTGGTGAGGTGTTTTGAATTACGTGGTGGTGATGTGTTTTGAATTACGTGGTGGTGAGGTGTTTCGAATTACGTTGTGGTAAGGTGTTTTTAATTTCGTGTTGGTGAGATGTTTTTAATTACGTGGTTTTGAGGTGTTTTGAATGACGTGGTGTTGAGGTGTTTTTGAATTGCATGGTGGTGAGGTGTTTTTAATTACGTGGTGTTGAGGTGTTTTTAATTACATGTTGGTGAGGTGTTTTTAATTACATGCTGGTGAGGTGTTTTTAATGACGTGTTGGTGAGGTGTTTTTAATTACGTGTTGGTGAAATGTTTTTAATTATGTGGTATTGAGGTGTTTTTAATTGCGTGGTTGTGAGGAGTTTTGAATTACCTGGTGGTGAGGCGTTTTGAATTACGTGGTGGTGAGGAGTTTTGAATTACGTGGTGGTGAGGTGTTTTGAATTACATAGGGGTGAGATGTTTTTAGTTACGTGTTGGTGAGGTGTTTTTAATTAAATGTTGGTGAGGTGTTTTTAATTACATGCTGGTGAGGTGTTTTTAATGACGTGTTGGTGAGGTGTTTTTAATTACGTGTTGGTGAAATGTTTTTAATTATGTGGTATTGAGGTGTTTTTAATTGCGTGGTTGTGAGGTGTTTTTAATTACATGGTGGTGATGTGTGTTGAATTATGTGGTGGTGAGGTGTTTTTAATTACATGGGTGTGAGGTGTTTTTAATGACGTGGTGTTGTAGTGTTTTTAATTACGTGTTGGTGAGGCGTTTTTAATTATGTGTTGGTGAGGAGTTTTCAATTACGTGTTGGTGAGGTGTTTTTAATTACGTGTTGGTGAGGTGTTTTTAATTACGTGTTGGTGAGGCGTTTTTAATTACGTGTTGGTGAGGCGTTTTTAATTACGTGTTGGTGAGGTGTTTTTAATTACGTGTTGGTGAGGTGTTTTTAATTACATGTTGGTGACGTGTTTTTAATTACGTGGTGTTGAGGTGTTTTTTGCGTGGTGGTGAGGTGTTTTTAATTACGTGGTGGTGAGGTGTTTTTTATTGCATGGTTGTGAGGTGTTTTTAATTGCATGGTGGTGAGGTGTTTTGAATTACGTGGTGGTGAGGTGTTTTGAATTATGTGGTGGTGATGTGTGTTGAATTATGTGGTGGTGAGGTGTTTTTAATTACATGGGTGTGAGGTGTTTTTAATGACGTGGTGTTGTAGTGTTTTTAATTACGTGTTGGTGAGGCGTTTTTAATTATGTGTTGGTGAGGAGTTTTCAATTACGTGTTGGTGAGGTGTTTTTAATTACGTGTTGGTGAGGTGTTTTTAATTACGTGTTGGTGAGGCGTTTTTAATTACGTGTTGGTGAGGCGTTTTTAATTACGTGTTGGTGAGGTGTTTTTAATTACGTGTTGGTGAGGTGTTTTTAATTACATGTTGGTGACGTGTTTTTAATTACGTGGTGTTGAGGTGTTTTTTGCGTGGTGGTGAGGTGTTTTTAATTACGTGGTGGTGAGGTGTTTTTTATTGCATGGTTGTGAGGTGTTTTTAATTGCATGGTGGTGAGGTGTTTTGAATTACGTGGTGGTGAGGTGTTTTGAATTATGTGGTGGTGAGGTGTTTTGAATTACGTGGTGGTGATGTGTTTTGAATTACGTGGTGGTGAGGTGTTTCGAATTACGTTGTGGTAAGGTGTTTTTAATTTCGTGTTGGTGAGATGTTTTTAATTACGTGGTTTTGAGGTGTTTTGAATGACGTGGTGTTGAGGTGTTTTTGAATTGCATGGTGGTGAGGTGTTTTTAATTACGTGGTGTTGAGGTGTTTTTAATTACATGTTGGTGAGGTGTTTTTAATTACATGCTGGTGAGGTGTTTTTAATGACGTGTTGGTGAGGTGTTTTTAATTACGTGTTGGTGAAATGTTTTTAATTATGTGGTATTGAGGTGTTTTTAATTGCGTGGTTGTGAGGAGTTTTGAATTACCTGGTGGTGAGGCGTTTTGAATTACGTGGTGGTGAGGAGTTTTGAATTACGTGGTGGTGAGGTGTTTTGAATTACATAGGGGTGAGATGTTTTTAGTTACGTGTTGGTGAGGTGTTTTTAATTAAATGTTGGTGAGGTGTTTTTAATGACGTGTTGGTGAGGTGTTTTTAATTACGTGTTGGTGAAATGTTTTTAATTATGTGGTATTGAGGTGTTTTGAATTACGTGGTGGTGAGGTGTTTTTAATTTTGTGGTGGTGAGGTGTTTTTCATGACATGGTGGTCAGGTGTTTTTAATTACGTGGTGGTGAGGTGTTTTGAATTACATGGTGGTGATGTGTTTTGAATTATGTGGTGGTGAGGTGTTTTGAATTACGTGGTGGTGAGGTGTTTTGAATTACGTGGCGGTGATGTGTTTTGAATTACGTGTTGGTGAGGTGTTTTGAATTACGTGGTTGTGAGGTGTTTTTAATTACATGGTGGTGATGTGTGTTGAATTATGTGGTGGTGAGGTGTTTTTAATTACATGGGTGTGAGGTGTTTTTAATGACGTGGTGTTGTAGTGTTTTTAATTACGTGTTGGTGAGGCGTTTTTAATTATGTGTTGGTGAGGAGTTTTCAATTACGTGTTGGTGAGGTGTTTTTAATTACGTGTTGGTGAGGTGTTTTTAATTACGTGTTGGTGAGGCATTTTTAATTACGTGTTGGTGAGGCGTTTTTAATTACGTGTTGGTGAGGTGTTTTTAATTACGTGTTGGTGAGGTGTTTTTAATTACATGTTGGTGAGGTGTTTTTAATTACGTGGTGTTGAGGTGTTTTTTTGCGTGGTGGTGAGGTGTTTATAATTACGTGGTGGTGAGGTGTTTTTTATTGCATGGTTGTGAGGTGTTTTTAATTGCATGGTGGTGAGGTGTTTTGAATTACGTGGTGGTGAGGTGTTTTGAATTATGTGGTGGTGAGGTGTTTTGAATTACGTGGCGGTGATGTGTTTTGAATTACGTGGTGGTGAGGTGTTTCGAATTACGTTGTGGTAAGGTGTTTTTAATTTTGTGTTGGTGAGATGTTTTTAATTACGTGGTTTTGAGGTGTTTTGAATGATGTGGTGTTGAGGTGTTTTTGAATTGCATGGTGGTGAGGTGTTTTTAATTACGTGGTGTTGAGGTGTTTTTAATTACATGTTGGTGAGGTGTTTTTAATTACATGCTGGTGAGGTGTTTTTAATGACGTGTTGGTGAGGTGTTTTTAATTACGTGTTGGTGAAATGTTTTTAATTATGTGGTATTGAGGTGTTTTTAATTGCGTGGTTGTGAAGAGTTTTGAATTACCTGGTGGTGAGGCGTTTTGAATTACGTGGTGGTGAGGTGTTTTTAATTAAATGTTGGTGAGGTGTTTTTAATGACGTGTTGGTGAGGTGTTTTTAATTACATGTTGGTGAAATGTTTTTAATTATGTGGTATTGAGGTGTTTTGAATTACGTGGTGGTGAGGTGTTTTTAATTTTGTGGTGGTGAGGTGTTTTTCATGACATGGTGGTCAGGTGTTTTTAATTACGTGGTGGTGAGGTGTTTTGAATTACATGGTGGTGATGTGTTTTGAATTATGTGGTGGTGAGGTGTTTTGAATTACGTGGTGGTGAGGTGTTTTGAATTACGTGGCGGTGATGTGTTTTGAATTACGTGTTGGTGAGGTGTTTTGAATTACGTGGTTGTGAGGTGTTTTTAATTACATGGTGGTGATGTGTGTTGAATTATGTGGTGGTGAGGTGTTTTTAATTACATGGGTGTGAGGTGTTTTTAATGACGTGGTGTTGTAGTGTTTTTAATTACGTGTTGGTGAGGCGTTTTTAATTATGTGTTGGTGAGGAGTTTTCAATTACGTGTTGGTGAGGTGTTTTTAATTACGTGTTGGTGAGGTGTTTTTAATTACGTGTTGGTGAGGCGTTTTTAATTACATGTTGGTGAGGCGTTTTTAATTACGTGTTGGTGAGGTGTTTTTAATTACGTGTTGGTGAGGTGTTTTTAATTACATGTTGGTGAGGTGTTTTTAATTACGTGGTGTTGAGGTGTTTTTTTGCGTGGTGGTGAGGTGTTTTTAATTACGTGGTGGTGAGGTGTTTTTTATTGCATGGTTGTGAGGTGTTTTTAATTGCATGGTGGTGAGGTGTTTTGAATTACGTGGTGGTGAGGTGTTTTGAATTATGTGGTGGTGAGGTGTTTTGAATTACGTGGTGGTGATGTGTTTTGAATTACGTGGTGGTGAGGTGTTTCGAATTACGTTGTGGTAAGGTGTTTTTAATTTCGTGTTGGTGAGATGTTTTTAATTACGTGGTTTTGAGGTGTTTTGAATGACGTGGTGTTGAGGTGTTTTTGAATTGCATGGTGGTGAGGTGTTTTTAATTACGTGGTGTTGAGGTGTTTTTAATTACATGTTGGTGAGGTGTTTTTAATTACATGCTGGTGAGGTGTTTTTAATGACGTGTTGGTGAGGTGTTTTTAATTACGTGTTGGTGAAATGTTTTTAATTATGTGGTATTGAGGTGTTTTTAATTGCGTGGTTGTGAGGAGTTTTGAATTACCTGGTGGTGAGGCGTTTTGAATTACGTGGTGGTGAGGAGTTTTGAATTACGTGGTGGTGAGGTGTTTTGAATTACATAGGGGTGAGATGTTTTTAGTTACGTGTTGGTGAGGTGTTTTTAATTAAATGTTGGTGAGGTGTTTTTAATTACATGCTGGTGAGGTGTTTTTAATGACGTGTTGGTGAGGTGTTTTTAATTACGTGTTGGTGAAATGTTTTTAATTATGTGGTATTGAGGTGTTTTTAATTGCGTGGTTGTGAGGAGTTTTGAATTACCTGGTGGTGAGGCGTTTTGAATTACGTGGTGGTGAGGAGTTTTGAATTACGTGTTGGTGAGGTGTTTTTAATTACGTGTTGGTGAAATGTTTTTAATTATGTGGTATTGAGGTGTTTTTAATTGCGTGGTTGTGAGGAGTTTTGAATTACCTGGTGGTGAGGCGTTTTGAATTACGTGGTGGTGAGGAGTTTTGAATTACGTGTTGGTGAGGTGTTTTTAATTACGTGTTGGTGAAATGTTTTTAATTATGTGGTATTGAGGTGTTTTGAATTACGTGGTGGTGAGGTGTTTTTAATTTTGTGGTGGTGAGGTGTTTTTCATGACATGGTGGTCAGGTGTTTTAATTACGTGGTGGTGAGGTGTTTTGAATTACATGGTGGTGATGTGTTTTGAATTATGTGGTGGTGAGGTGTTTTGAATTACGTGGTGGTGAGGTGTTTTGAATTACGTGGCGGTGATGTGTTTTGAATTACGTGTTGGTGAGGTGTTTTGAATTACGTGGTTGTGAGGTGTTTTTAATTACATGGTGGTGATGTGTGTTGAATTATGTGGTGGTGAGGTGTTTTTAATTACATGGGTGTGAGGTGTTTTTAATGACGTGGTGTTGTAGTGTTTTTAATTACGTGTTGGTGAGGAGTTTTCAATTACGTGTTGGTGAGGTGTTTTTAATTACGTGTTGGTGAGGTGTTTTTAATTACGTGTTGGTGAGGCGTTTTTAATTACGTGTTGGTGAGGCGTTTTTAATTACGTGTTGGTGAGGTGTTTTTAATTACGTGTTGGTGAGGTGTTTTTAATTACATGTTGGTGAGGTGTTTTTAATTACGTGGTGTTGAGGTGTTTTTTTGCGTGGTGGTGAGGTGTTTTTAATTACGTGGTGGTGAGGTGTTTTTAATTACGTGGTGGTGAGGTGTTTTTTATTGCATGGTTGTGAGGTGTTTTTAATTGCATGGTGGTGAGGTGTTTTGAATTACGTGGTGGTGAGGTGTTTTGAATTATGTGGTGGTGAGGTGTTTTGAATTACGTGGTGGTGATGTGTTTTGAATTACGTGGTGGTGAGGTGTTTCGAATTACGTTGTGGTAAGGTGTTTTTAATTTCGTGTTGGTGAGATGTTTTTAATTACGTGGTTTTGAGGTGTTTTGAATGACGTGGTGTTGAGGTGTTTTTGAATTGCATGGTGGTGAGGTGTTTTTAATTACGTGGTGTTGAGGTGTTTTTAATTACATGTTGGTGAGGTGTTTTTAATTACATGCTGGTGAGGTGTTTTTAATGACGTGTTGGTGAGGTGTTTTTAATTACGTGTTGGTGAAATGTTTTTAATTATGTGGTATTGAGGTGTTTTTAATTGCGTGGTTGTGAGGAGTTTTGAATTACCTGGTGGTGAGGCGTTTTGAATTACGTGGTGGTGAGGTGTTTTTAATTAAATGTTGGTGAGGTGTTTTTAATGACGTGTTGGTGAGGTGTTTTTAATTACGTGTTGGTGAAATGTTTTTAATTATGTGGTATTGAGGTGTTTTGAATTACATGGTGGTGAGGTGTTTTTAATTTTGTGGTGGTGAGGTGTTTTTCATGACATGGTGGTCAGGTGTTTTTAATTACGTGGTGGTGAGGTGTTTTGAATTACATGGTGGTGATGTGTTTTGAATTATGTGGTGGTGAGGTGTTTTGAATTACGTGGTGGTGAGGTGTTTTGAATTACGTGGCGGTGATGTGTTTTGAATTACGTGTTGGTGAGGTGTTTTGAATTACGTGGTTGTGAGGTGTTTTTAATTACATGGTGGTGATGTGTGTTGAATTATGTGGTGGTGAGGTGTTTTGAATTACGTGGTGGTGAGGTGTTTTGAATTACGTGGCGGTGATGTGTTTTGAATTACGTGTTGGTGAGGTGTTTTGAATTACGTGGTTGTGAGGTGTTTTTAATTACATGGTGGTGATGTGTGTTGAATTATGTGGTGGTGAGGTGTTTTTAATGACTTGGTGTTGTAGTGTTTTTAATTACGTGTTGGTGAGGCGTTTTTAATTATGTGTTGGTGAGGAGTTTTCAATTACGTGTTGGTGAGGTGTTTTTAATTACGTGTTGGTGAGGTGTTTTTAATTACGTGTTGGTGAGGCGTTTTTAATTACGTGTTGGTGAGGCGTTTTTAATTACGTGTTGGTGAGGTGTTTTTAATTATGTGTTGGTGAGGTGTTTTTAATTACATGTTGGTGAGGTGTTTTTAATTACGTGGTGTTGAGGTGTTTTTTGCGTGGTGGTGAGGTGTTTTTAATTACGTGGTGGTGAGGTGTTTTTTATTGCATGGTCGTGAGGTGTTTTTAATTGCATGGTGGTGAGGTGTTTTGAATTACGTGGTGGTGAGGTGTTTTGAATTATGTGGTGGTGAGGTGTTTTGAATTACGTGGTGGTGATGTGTTTTGAATTACGTGGTGGTGAGGTGTTTCGAATTACGTTGTGGTAAGGTGTTTTTAATTTCGTGTTGGTGAGATGTTTTTAATTACGTGGTTTTGAGGTGTTTTGAATGACGTGGTGTTGAGGTGTTTTTGAATTGCATGGTGGTGAGGTGTTTTTAATTACGTGGTGTTGAGGTGTTTTTAATTACATGTTGGTGAGGTGTTTTTAATTACATGCTGGTGAGGTGTTTTTAATGATGTGTTGGTGAGGTGTTTTTAATTACGTGTTGGTGAAATGTTTTTAATTATGTGGTATTGAGGTGTTTTGAATTACGTGGTGGTGAGGTGTTTTTAATTTTGTGGTGGTGAGGTGTTTTTCATGACATGGTGGTCAGGTGTTTTTAATTACGTGGTGGTGAGGTGTTTTGAATTACATGGTGGTGATGTGTTTTGAATTATGTGGTGGTGAGGTGTTTTGAATTACGTGGTGGTGAGGTGTTTTGAATTACGTGGCGGTGATGTGTTTTGAATTACGTGTTGGTGAGGTGTTTTGAATTACGTGGTTGTGAGGTGTTTTTAATTACATGGTGGTGATGTGTGTTGAATTATGTGGTGGTGAGGTGTTTTTAATTACATGGGTGTGAGGTGTTTTTGATGACGTGGTGTTGTAGTGTTTTTAATTACGTGTTGGTGAGGCGTTTTTAATTATGTGTTGGTGAGGAGTTTTCAATTACGTGTTGGTGAGGTGTTTTTAATTACGTGTTGGTGAGGTGTTTTTAATTACGTGTTGGTGAGGCGTTTTTAATTACGTGTTGGTGAGGTGTTTTTAATTACGTGTTGGTGAGGTGTTTTTAATTACGTGGTGTTGAGGTGTTTTTTGCGTGGTGGTGAGGTGTTTTTAATTACGTGGTGGTGAGGTGTTTTTTATTGCATGGTTGTGAGGTGTTTTTAATTGCATGGTGGTGAGGTGTTTTGAATTACGTGGTGGTGAGGTGTTTTGAATTATGTGGTGGTGAGGTGTTTTGAATTACGTGGTGGTGATGTGTTTTGAATTACGTGGTGGTGAGGTGTTTCGAATTACGTTGTGGTAAGGTGTTTTTAATTTCGTGTTGGTGAGATGTTTTTAATTACGTGGTTTTGAGGTGTTTTGAATGACGTGGTGTTGAGGTGTTTTTGAATTGCATGGTGGTGAGGTGTTTTTAATTACGTGGTGTTGAGGTGTTTTTAATTACATGTTGGTGAGGTGTTTTTAATTACATGCTGGTGAGGTGTTTTTAATGACGTGTTGGTGAGGTGTTTTTAATTACGTGTTGGTGAAATGTTTTTAATTATGTGGTATTGAGGTGTTTTTAATTGCGTGGTTGTGAGGAGTTTTGAATTACCTGGTGGTGAGGCGTTTTGAATTACGTGGTGGTGAGGAGTTTTGAATTACGTGGTGGTGAGGTGTTTTGAATTACATAGGGGTGAGATGTTTTTAGTTACGTGTTGGTGAGGTGTTTTTAATTAAATGTTGGTGAGGTGTTTTTAATGACGTGTTGGTGAGGTGTTTTTAATTACGTGTTGGTGAAATGTTTTTAATTATGTGGTATTGAGGTGTTTTGAATTACGTGGTGGTGAGGTGTTTTTAATTTTGTGGTGGTGAGGTGTTTTTCATGACATGGTGGTCAGGTGTTTTTAATTACGTGGTGGTGAGGTGTTTTGAATTACATGGTGGTGATGTGTTTTGAATTATGTGGTGGTGAGGTGTTTTGAATTACGTGGTGGTGAGGTGTTTTGAATTACGTGGCGGTGATGTGTTTTGAATTACGTGTTGGTGAGGTGTTTTGAATTACGTGGTTGTGAGGTGTTTTTAATTACATGGTGGTGATGTGTGTTGAATTATGTGGTGGTGAGGTGTTTTTAATTACATGGGTGTGAGGTGTTTTTAATGACGTGGTGTTGTAGTGTTTTTAATTACGTGTTGGTGAGGCGTTTTTAATTATGTGTTGGTGAGGAGTTTTCAATTACGTGTTGGTGAGGTGTTTTTAATTACGTGTTGGTGAGGTGTTTTTAATTACGTGTTGGTGAGGCGTTTTTAATTACGTGTTGGTGAGGCGTTTTTAATTACGTGTTGGTGAGGTGTTTTTAATTACGTGTTGGTGAGGTGTTTTTAATTACATGTTGGTGAGGTGTTTTTAATTACGTGGTGTTGAGGTGTTTTTTTGCGTGGTGGTGAGGTGTTTATAATTACGTGGTGGTGAGGTGTTTTTTATTGCATGGTTGTGAGGTGTTTTTAATTGCATGGTGGTGAGGTGTTTTGAATTACGTGGTGGTGAGGTGTTTTGAATTATGTGGTGGTGAGGTGTTTTGAATTACGTGGCGGTGATGTGTTTTGAATTACGTGGTGGTGAGGTGTTTCGAATTATGTTGTGGTAAGGTGTTTTTAATTTCGTGTTGGTGAGATGTTTTTAATTACGTGGTTTTGAGGTGTTTTGAATGACGTGGTGTTGAGGTGTTTTTGAATTGCATGGTGGTGAGGTGTTTTTAATTACGTGGTGTTGAGGTGTTTTTAATTACATGTTGGTGAGGTGTTTTTAATTACATGCTGGTGAGGTGTTTTTAATGACGTGTTGGTGAGGTGTTTTTAATTACGTGTTGGTGAAATGTTTTTAATTATGTGGTATTGAGGTGTTTTTAATTGCGTGGTTGTGAAGAGTTTTGAATTACCTGGTGGTGAGGCGTTTTGAATTACGTGGTGGTGAGGTGTTTTTAATTAAATGTTGGTGAGGTGTTTTTAATGACGTGTTGGTGAGGTGTTTTTAATTACATGTTGGTGAAATGTTTTTAATTATGTGGTATTGAGGTGTTTTGAATTACGTGGTGGTGAGGTGTTTTTAATTTTGTGGTGGTGAGGTGTTTTTCATGACATGGTGGTCAGGTGTTTTTAATTACGTGGTGGTGAGGTGTTTTGAATTACATGGTGGTGATGTGTTTTGAATTATGTGGTGGTGAGGTGTTTTGAATTACGTGGTGGTGAGGTGTTTTGAATTACGTGGCGGTGATGTGTTTTGAATTACGTGTTGGTGAGGTGTTTTGAATTACGTGGTTGTGAGGTGTTTTTAATTACATGGTGGTGATGTGTGTTGAATTATGTGGTGGTGAGGTGTTTTTAATTACATGGGTGTGAGGTGTTTTTAATGACGTGGTGTTGTAGTGTTTTTAATTACGTGTTGGTGAGGCGTTTTTAATTATGTGTTGGTGAGGAGTTTTCAATTACGTGTTGGTGAGTTGTTTTTAATTACGTGTTGGTGAGGTGTTTTTAATTACGTGTTGGTGAGGCGTTTTTAATTACGTGTTGGTGAGGCGTTTTTAATTACGTGTTGGTGAGGTGTTTTTAATTACGTGTTGGTGAGGTGTTTTTAATTACATGTTGGTGAGGTGTTTTTAATTACGTGGTGTTGAGGTGTTTTTTTGCGTGGTGGTGAGGTGTTTTTAATTACGTGGTGGTGAGGTGTTTTTTATTGCATGGTTGTGAGGTGTTTTTAATTGCATGGTGGTGAGGTGTTTTGAATTACGTGGTGGTGAGGTGTTTTGAATTATGTGGTGGTGAGGTGTTTTGAATTACGTGGTGGTGATGTGTTTTGAATTACGTGGTGGTGAGGTGTTTCGAATTACGTTGTGGTAAGGTGTTTTTAATTTCGTGTTGGTGAGATGTTTTTAATTACGTGGTTTTGAGGTGTTTTGAATGACGTGGTGTTGAGGTGTTTTTAAATTGCATGGTGGTGAGGTGTTTTTAATTACGTGGTGTTGAGGTGTTTTTAATTACATGTTGGTGAGGTGTTTTTAATTACATGCTGGTGAGGTGTTTTTAATGACGTGTTGGTGAGGTGTTTTTAATTACGTGTTGGTGAAATGTTTTTAATTATGTGGTATTGAGGTGTTTTTAATTGCGTGGTTGTGAGGAGTTTTGAATTACCTGGTGGTGAGGCGTTTTGAATTACGTGGTGGTGAGGTGTTTTGAATTACATAGGGGTGAGATGTTTTTAGTTACGTGTTGGTGAGGTGTTTTTAATTAAATGTTGGTGAGGTGTTTTTAATGACGTGTTGGTGAGGTGTTTTTAATTACGTGTTGGTGAAATGTTTTTAATTATGTGGTATTGAGGTGTTTTGAATTACGTGGTGGTGAGGTGTTTTTAATTTTGTGGTGGTGAGGTGTTTTTCATGACATGGTGGTCAGGTGTTTTTAATTACGTGGTGGTGAGGTGTTTTGAATTACATGGTGGTGATGTGTTTTGAATTATGTGGTGGTGAGGTGTTTTGAATTACGTGGTGGTGAGGTGTTTTGAATTACGTGGCGGTGATGTGTTTTGAATTACGTGTTGGTGAGGTGTTTTGAATTACGTGGTTGTGAGGTGTTTTTAATTACATGGTGGTGATGTGTGTTGAATTATGTGGTGGTGAGGTGTTTTTAATTACATGGGTGTGAGGTGTTTTTAATGACGTGGTGTTGTAGTGTTTTTAATTACGTGTTGGTGAGGCGTTTTTAATTATGTGTTGGTGAGGAGTTTTCAATTACGTGTTGGTGAGGTGTTTTTAATTACGTGTTGGTGAGGTGTTTTTAATTACGTGTTGGTGAGGCGTTTTTAATTACGTGTTGGTGAGGCGTTTTTAATTACGTGTTGGTGAGGTGTTTTTAATTACGTGTTGGTGAGGTGTTTTTAATTACATGTTGGTGAGGTGTTTTTAATTACGTGGTGTTGAGGTGTTTTTTTTGCATGGTGGTGAGGTGTTTTTAATTACGTGGTGGTGAGGTGTTTTTTATTGCATGGTTGTGAGGTGTTTTTAATTGCATGGTGGTGAGGTGTTTTGAATTACGTGGTGGTGAGGTGTTTTGAATTATGTGGTGGTGAGGTGTTTTGAATTACGTGGTGGTGATGTGTTTTGAATTACGTGGTGGTGAGGTGTTTCGAATTACGTTGTGGTAAGGTGTTTTTAATTTCGTGTTGGTGAGATGTTTTTAATTACGTGGTTTTGAGGTGTTTTGAATGACGTGGTGTTGAGGTGTTTTTGAATTGCATGGTGGTGAGGTGTTTTTAATTACGTGGTGTTGAGGTGTTTTTAATTACATGTTGGTGAGGTGTTTTTAATTACATGCTGGTGAGGTGTTTTTAATGACGTGTTGGTGAGGTGTTTTTAATTACGTGTTGGTGAAATGTTTTTAATTATGTGGTATTGAGGTGTTTTTAATTGCGTGGTTGTGAGGAGTTTTGAATTACCTGGTGGTGAGGCGTTTTGAATTACGTGGTGGTGAGGAGTTTTGAATTACGTGGTGGTGAGGTGTTTTGAATTACATAGGGGTGAGATGTTTTTAGTTACGTGTTGGTGAGGTGTTTTTAATTAAATGTTGGTGAGGTGTTTTTAATTACATGCTGGTGAGGTGTTTTTAATGACGTGTTGGTGAGGTGTTTTTAATTACGTGTTGGTGAAATGTTTTTAATTATGTGGTATTGAGGTGTTTTTAATTGCGTGGTTGTGAGGAGTTTTGAATTACCTGGTGGTGAGGCGTTTTGAATTACGTGGTGGTGAGGAGTTTTGAATTACGTGTTGGTGAGGTGTTTTTAATTACGTGTTGGTGAAATGTTTTTAATTATGTGGTATTGAGGTGTTTTTAATTGCGTGGTTGTGAGGAGTTTTGAATTACCTGGTGGTGAGGCGTTTTGAATTACGTGGTGGTGAGGAGTTTTGAATTACGTGTTGGTGAGGTGTTTTTAATTACGTGTTGGTGAAATGTTTTTAATTATGTGGTATTGAGGTGTTTTGAATTACGTGGTGGTGAGGTGTTTTTAATTTTGTGGTGGTGAGGTGTTTTTCATGACATGGTGGTCAGGTGTTTTTAATTACGTGGTGGTGAGGTGTTTTGAATTACATGGTGGTGATGTGTTTTGAATTATGTGGTGGTGAGGTGTTTTGAATTACGTGGTGGTGAGGTGTTTTGAATTACGTGGCGGTGATGTGTTTTGAATTACGTGTTGGTGAGGTGTTTTGAATTACGTGGTTGTGAGGTGTTTTTAATTACATGGTGGTGATGTGTGTTGAATTATGTGGTGGTGAGGTGTTTTTAATTACATGGGTGTGAGGTGTTTTTAATGACGTGGTGTTGTAGTGTTTTTAATTACGTGTTGGTGAGGCGTTTTTAATTATGTGTTGGTGAGGAGTTTTCAATTACGTGTTGGTGAGGTGTTTTTAATTACGTGTTGGTGAGGTGTTTTTAATTACGTGTTGGTGAGGCGTTTTTAATTACGTGTTGGTGAGGCGTTTTTAATTACGTGTTGGTGAGGTGTTTTTAATTACGTGTTGGTGAGGTGTTTTTAATTACATGTTGGTGAGGTGTTTTTAATTACGTGGTGTTGAGGTGTTTTTTTGCGTGGTGGTGAGGTGTTTTTAATTACGTGGTGGTGAGGTGTTTTTAATTACGTGGTGGTGAGGTGTTTTTTATTGCATGGTTGTGAGGTGTTTTTAATTGCATGGTGGTGAGGTGTTTTGAATTACGTGGTGGTGAGGTGTTTTGAATTATGTGGTGGTGAGGTGTTTTGAATTACGTGGTGGTGATGTGTTTTGAATTACGTGGTGGTGAGGTGTTTCGAATTACGTTGTGGTAAGGTGTTTTTAATTTCGTGTTGGTGAGATGTTTTTAATTACGTGGTTTTGAGGTGTTTTGAATGACGTGGTGTTGAGGTGTTTTTGAATTGCATGGTGGTGAGGTGTTTTTAATTACGTGGTGTTGAGGTGTTTTTAATTACATGTTGGTGAGGTGTTTTTAATTACATGCTGGTGAGGTGTTTTTAATGACGTGTTGGTGAGGTGTTTTTCATTACGTGTTGGTGAAATGTTTTTAATTATGTGGTATTGAGGTGTTTTTAATTGCGTGGTTGTGAGGAGTTTTGAATTACCTGGTGGTGAGGCGTTTTGAATTACGTGGTGGTGAGGTGTTTTTAATTAAATGTTGGTGAGGTGTTTTTAATGACGTGTTGGTGAGGTGTTTTTAATTACGTGTTGGTGAAATGTTTTTAATTATGTGGTATTGAGGTGTTTTGAATTACGTGGTGGTGAGGTGTTTTTAATTTTGTGGTGGTGAGGTGTTTTTCATGACATGGTGGTCAGGTGTTTTTAATTACGTGGTGGTGAGGTGTTTTGAATTACATGGTGGTGATGTGTTTTGAATTATGTGGTGGTGAGGTGTTTTGAATTACGTGGTGGTGAGGTGTTTTGAATTACGTGGCGGTGATGTGTTTTGAATTACGTGTTGGTGAGGTGTTTTGAATTACGTGGTTGTGAGGTGTTTTTAATTACATGGTGGTGATGTGTGTTGAATGACGTGGTGTTGAGGTGTTTTTGAATTGCATGGTGGTGAGGTGTTTTTAATTACGTGGTGTTGAGGTGTTTTTAATTACATGTTGGTGAGGTGTTTTTAATTACATGCTGGTGAGGTGTTTTAATGACGTGTTGGTGAGGTGTTTTTAATTACGTGTTGGTGAAATGTTTTTAATTATGTGGTATTGAGGTGTTTTTAATTGCGTGGTTGTGAGGAGTTTTGAATTACCTGGTGGTGAGGCGTTTTGAATTACGTGGTGGTGAGGTGTTTTGAATTACATAGGGGTGAGATGTTTTTAGTTACGTGTTGGTGAGGTGTTTTTAATTAAATGTTGGTGAGGTGTTTTTAATGACGTGTTGGTGAGGTGTTTTTAATTACATGTTGGTGAAATGTTTTTAATTATGTGGTATTGAGGTGTTTTGAATTACGTGGTGGTGAGGTGTTTTTAATTTTGTGGTGGTGAGGTGTTTTTCATGACATGGTGGTCAGGTGTTTTTAATTACGTGGTGGTGAGGTGTTTTGAATTACATGGTGGTGATGTGTTTTGAATTACGTGGTGGTGAGGTGTTTTTAATTTTGTGGTGGTGAGGTGTTTTTCATGACATGGTGGTCAGGTGTTTTTAATTACGTGGTGGTGAGGTGTTTTGAATTACGTGGCGGTGATGTGTTTTGAATTACGTGTTGGTGAGGTGTTTTGAATTATGTGGTTGTGAGGTGTTTTTAATTACATGGCGGTGATGTGTGTTGAATTATGTGGTGGTGAGGTGTTTTTAATTACATGGGTGTGAGGTGTTTTTAATGACGTGGTGTTGTAGTGTTTTTAATTACGTGTTGGTGAGGCGTTTTTAATTATGTGTTGGTGAGGAGTTTTCAATTACGTGTTGGTGAGGTGTTTTTAATTACGTGTTGGTGAGGTGTTTTTAATTACGTGTTGGTGAGGCGTTTTTAATTACGTGTTGGTGAGGCGTTTTTAATTACGTGTTGGTGAGGTGTTTTTAATTACGTGTTGGTGAGGTGTTTTTAATTACATGTTGGTGAGGTGTTTTTAATTACGTGGTGTTGAGGTGTTTTTTTGCGTGGTGGTGAGGTGTTTTTAATTTTGTGGTGGTGAGGTGTTTTTCATGACATGGTGGTCAGGTGTTTTTAATTATGTGGTGGTGAGGTGTTTTGAATTACATGGTGGTGATGTGTTTTGAATTATGTGGTGGTGAGGTGTTTTGAATTACGTGGTGGTGAGGTGTTTTGAATTACGTGGCGGTGATGTGTTTTGAATTACGTGTTGGTGAGGTGTTTTGAATTACGTGGTTGTGAGGTGTTTTTAATTACATGGTGGTGATGTGTGTTGAATTATGTGGTGGTGAGGTGTTTTTAATTACATGGGTGTGAGGTGTTTTTGATGACGTGGTGTTGTAGTGTTTTTAATTACGTGTTGGTGAGGCGTTTTTAATTATGTGTTGGTGAGGAGTTTTCAATTACGTGTTGGTGAGGTGTTTTTAATTACGTGTTGGTGAGGTGTTTTTAATTACGTGTTGGTGAGGCGTTTTTAATTACGTGTTGGTGAGGCGTTTTTAATTACGTGTTGGTGAGGTGTTTTTAATTACGTGTTGGTGAGGTGTTTTTAATTACATGTTGGTGAGGTGTTTTTAATTACGTGGTGTTGAGGTGTTTTTTGCGTGGTGGTGAGGTGTTTTTAATTACGTGGTGGTGAGGTGTTTTTTATTGCATGGTTGTGAGGTGTTTTTAATTGCATGGTGGTGAGGTGTTTTGAATTACGTGATGGTGAGGTGTTTTGAATTATGTGGTGGTGAGGTGTTTTGAATTACGTGGTGGTGATGTGTTTTGAATTACGTGGTGGTGAGGTGTTTCGAATTACGTTGTGGTAAGGTGTTTTTAATTTCGTGTTGGTGAGATGTTTTTAATTACGTGGTTTTGAGGTGTTTTGAATGACGTGGTGTTGAGGTGTTTTTGAATTGCATGGTGGTGAGGTGTTTTTAATTACGTGGTGTTGAGGTGTTTTTAATTACATGTTGGTGAGGTGTTTTTAATTACATGCTGGTGAGGTGTTTTTAATGACGTGTTGGTGAGGTGTTTTTAATTACGTGTTGGTGAAATGTTTTTAATTATGTGGTATTGAGGTGTTTTTAATTGCGTGGTTGTGAGGAGTTTTGAATTACCTGGTGGTGAGGCGTTTTGAATTACGTGGTGGTGAGGAGTTTTGAATTACGTGGTGGTGAGGTGTTTTGAATTACATAGGGGTGAGATGTTTTTAGTTACGTGTTGGTGAGGTGTTTTTAATTAAATGTTGGTGAGGTGTTTTTAATGACGTGTTGGTGAGGTGTTTTGAATTACATGGTGGTGATGTGTTTTGAATTACATAGGGGTGAGATGTTTTTAGTTACGTGTTGGTGAGGTGTTTTTAATTAAATGTTGGTCAGGTGTTTTTAATTACGTGGTGGTGAGGTGTTTTGAATTACATGGTGGTGATGTGTTTTGAATTATGTGGTGGTGAGGTGTTTTGAATTACGTGGTGGTGAGGTGTTTTGAATTACGTGGCGGTGATGTGTTTTGAATTACGTGTTGGTGAGGTGTTTTGAATTACGTGGTTGTGAGGTGTTTTTAATTACATGGTGGTGATGTGTGTTGAATTATGTGGTGGTGAGGTGTTTTTAATTACATGGGTGTGAGGTGTTTTTAATGACGTGGTGTTGTAGTGTTTTTAATTACGTGTTGGTGAGGCGTTTTTAATTATGTGTTGGTGAGGAGTTTTCAATTACGTGTTGGTGAGGTGTTTTTAATTACGTGTTGGTGAGGTGTTTTTAATTACGTGTTGGTGAGGCGTTTTTAATTACGTGTTGGTGAGGCGTTTTTAATTACGTGTTGGTGAGGTGTTTTTAATTACGTGTTGGTGAGGTGTTTTTAATTACATGTTGGTGAGGTGTTTTTTATTGCATGGTTGTGAGGTGTTTTTAATTACGTGTTGGTGAGGTGTTTTTAATTACGTGTTGGTGAGGCGTTTTAAATTACGTGTTGGTGAGGCGTTTTTAATTACGTGTTGGTGAGGTGTTTTTAATTACGTGTTGGTGAGGTGTTTTTTTGCGTGGTGGTGAGGTGTTTATAATTACGTGGTGGTGAGGTGTTTTTTATTGCATGGTTGTGAGGTGTTTTTAATTGCATGGTGGTGAGGTGTTTTGAATTACGTGGTGGTGAGGTGTTTTGAATTATGTGGTGGTGAGGTGTTTTGAATTATGTGGCGGTGATGTGTTTTGAATTACGTGGTGGTGAGGTGTTTCGAATTACGTTGTGGTAAGGTGTTTTTAATTTCGTGTTGGTGAGATGTTTTTAATTACGTGGTTTTGAGGTGTTTTGAATGACGTGGTGTTGAGGTGTTTTTGAATTGCATGGTGGTGAGGTGTTTTTAATTACGTGGTGTTGAGGTGTTTTTAATTACATGTTGGTGAGGTGTTTTTAATTACATGCTGGTGAGGTGTTTTTAATGACGTGTTGGTGAGGTGTTTTTAATTACGTGTTGGTGAAATGTTTTTAATTATGTGGTATTGAGGTGTTTTTAATTGCGTGGTTGTGAAGAGTTTTGAATTACCTGGTGGTGAGGCGTTTTGAATTACGTGGTGGTGAGGTGTTTTTAATTAAATGTTGGTGAGGTGTTTTTAATGACGTGTTGGTGAGGTGTTTTTAATTACATGTTGGTGAAATGTTTTTAATTATGTGGTATTGAGGTGTTTTGAATTACGTGGTGGTGAGGTGTTTTTAATTTTGTGGTGGTGAGGTGTTTTTCATGACATGGTGGTCAGGTGTTTTTAATTACGTGGTGGTGAGGTGTTTTGAATTACATGGTGGTGATGTGTTTTGAATTATGTGGTGGTGAGGTGTTTTGAATTACGTGGTGGTGAGGTGTTTTGAATTACGTGGCGGTGATGTGTTTTGAATTACGTGTTGGTGAGGTGTTTTGAATTACGTGGTTGTGAGGTGTTTTTAATTACATGGTGGTGATGTGTGTTGAATTATGTGGTGGTGAGGTGTTTTTAATTACATGGGTGTGAGGTGTTTTTAATGACGTGGTGTTGTAGTGTTTTTAATTACGTGTTGGTGAGGCGTTTTTAATTATGTGTTGGTGAGGAGTTTTCAATTACGTGTTGGTGAGTTGTTTTTAATTACGTGTTGGTGAGGTGTTTTTAATTACGTGTTGGTGAGGCGTTTTTAATTACGTGTTGGTGAGGCGTTTTTAATTACGTGTTGGTGAGGTGTTTTTAATTACGTGTTGGTGAGGTGTTTTTAATTACATGTTGGTGAGGTGTTTTTAATTACGTGGTGTTGAGGTGTTTTTTTGCGTGGTGGTGAGGTGTTTTTAATTACGTGGTGGTGAGGTGTTTTTTATTGCATGGTTGTGAGGTGTTTTTAATTGCATGGTGGTGAGGTGTTTTGAATTACGTGGTGGTGAGGTGTTTTGAATTATGTGGTGGTGAGGTGTTTTGAATTACGTGGTGGTGATGTGTTTTGAATTACGTGGTGGTGAGGTGTTTCGAATTACGTTGTGGTAAGGTGTTTTTAATTTCGTGTTGGTGAGATGTTTTTAATTACGTGGTTTTGAGGTGTTTTGAATGACGTGGTGTTGAGGTGTTTTTAAATTGCATGGTGGTGAGGTGTTTTTAATTACGTGGTGTTGAGGTGTTTTTAATTACATGTTGGTGAGGTGTTTTTAATTACATGCTGGTGAGGTGTTTTTAATGACGTGTTGGTGAGGTGTTTTTAATTACGTGTTGGTGAAATGTTTTTAATTATGTGGTATTGAGGTGTTTTTAATTGCGTGGTTGTGAGGAGTTTTGAATTACCTGGTGGTGAGGCGTTTTGAATTACGTGGTGGTGAGGTGTTTTGAATTACATAGGGGTGAGATGTTTTTAGTTACGTGTTGGTGAGGTGTTTTTAATTAAATGTTGGTGAGGTGTTTTTAATGACGTGTTGGTGAGGTGTTTTTAATTACGTGTTGGTGAAATGTTTTTAATTATGTGGTATTGAGGTGTTTTGAATTACGTGGTGGTGAGGTGTTTTTAATTTTGTGGTGGTGAGGTGTTTTTCATGACATGGTGGTCAGGTGTTTTTAATTACGTGGTGGTGAGGTGTTTTGAATTACATGGTGGTGATGTGTTTTGAATTATGTGGTGGTGAGGTGTTTTGAATTACGTGGTGGTGAGGTGTTTTGAATTACGTGGCGGTGATGTGTTTTGAATTACGTGTTGGTGAGGTGTTTTGAATTACGTGGTTGTGAGGTGTTTTTAATTACATGGTGGTGATGTGTGTTGAATTATGTGGTGGTGAGGTGTTTTTAATTACATGGGTGTGAGGTGTTTTTAATGACGTGGTGTTGTAGTGTTTTTAATTACGTGTTGGTGAGGCGTTTTTAATTATGTGTTGGTGAGGAGTTTTCAATTACGTGTTGGTGAGGTGTTTTTAATTACGTGTTGGTGAGGTGTTTTTAATTACGTGTTGGTGAGGCGTTTTTAATTACGTGTTGGTGAGGCGTTTTTAATTACGTGTTGGTGAGGTGTTTTTAATTACGTGTTGGTGAGGTGTTTTTAATTACATGTTGGTGAGGTGTTTTTAATTACGTGGTGTTGAGGTGTTTTTTTTGCATGGTGGTGAGGTGTTTTTAATTACGTGGTGGTGAGGTGTTTTTTATTGCATGGTTGTGAGGTGTTTTTAATTGCATGGTGGTGAGGTGTTTTGAATTACGTGGTGGTGAGGTGTTTTGAATTATGTGGTGGTGAGGTGTTTTGAATTACGTGGTGGTGATGTGTTTTGAATTACGTGGTGGTGAGGTGTTTCGAATTACGTTGTGGTAAGGTGTTTTTAATTTCGTGTTGGTGAGATGTTTTTAATTACGTGGTTTTGAGGTGTTTTGAATGACGTGGTGTTGAGGTGTTTTTGAATTGCATGGTGGTGAGGTGTTTTTAATTACGTGGTGTTGAGGTGTTTTTAATTACATGTTGGTGAGGTGTTTTTAATTACATGCTGGTGAGGTGTTTTTAATGACGTGTTGGTGAGGTGTTTTTAATTACGTGTTGGTGAAATGTTTTTAATTATGTGGTATTGAGGTGTTTTTAATTGCGTGGTTGTGAGGAGTTTTGAATTACCTGGTGGTGAGGCGTTTTGAATTACGTGGTGGTGAGGAGTTTTGAATTACGTGGTGGTGAGGTGTTTTGAATTACATAGGGGTGAGATGTTTTTAGTTACGTGTTGGTGAGGTGTTTTTAATTAAATGTTGGTGAGGTGTTTTTAATTACATGCTGGTGAGGTGTTTTTAATGACGTGTTGGTGAGGTGTTTTTAATTACGTGTTGGTGAAATGTTTTTAATTATGTGGTATTGAGGTGTTTTTAATTGCGTGGTTGTGAGGAGTTTTGAATTACCTGGTGGTGAGGCGTTTTGAATTACGTGGTGGTGAGGAGTTTTGAATTACGTGTTGGTGAGGTGTTTTTAATTACGTGTTGGTGAAATGTTTTTAATTATGTGGTATTGAGGTGTTTTTAATTGCGTGGTTGTGAGGAGTTTTGAATTACCTGGTGGTGAGGCGTTTTGAATTACGTGGTGGTGAGGAGTTTTGAATTACGTGTTGGTGAGGTGTTTTTAATTACGTGTTGGTGAAATGTTTTTAATTATGTGGTATTGAGGTGTTTTGAATTACGTGGTGGTGAGGTGTTTTTAATTTTGTGGTGGTGAGGTGTTTTTCATGACATGGTGGTCAGGTGTTTTTAATTACGTGGTGGTGAGGTGTTTTGAATTACATGGTGGTGATGTGTTTTGAATTATGTGGTGGTGAGGTGTTTTGAATTACGTGGTGGTGAGGTGTTTTGAATTACGTGGCGGTGATGTGTTTTGAATTACGTGTTGGTGAGGTGTTTTGAATTACGTGGTGTTGAGGTGTTTTTTTGCGTGGTGGTGAGGTGTTTTTAATTACGTGGTGGTGAGGTGTTTTTTATTGCATGGTTGTGAGGTGTTTTTAATTGCATGGTGGTGAGGTGTTTTGAATTACGTGGTGGTGAGGTGTTTTGAATTATGTGGTGGTGAGGTGTTTTGAATTACGTGGTGGTGATGTGTTTTGAATTACGTGGTGGTGAGGTGTTTCGAATTACGTTGTGGTAAGGTGTTTTTAATTTCGTGTTGGTGAGATGTTTTTAATTACGTGGTTTTGAGGTGTTTTGAATGACGTGGTGTTGAGGTGTTTTTAAATTGCATGGTGGTGAGGTGTTTTTAATTACGTGGTGTTGAGGTGTTTTTAATTACATGTTGGTGAGGTGTTTTTAATTACATGCTGGTGAGGTGTTTTTAATGACGTGTTGGTGAGGTGTTTTTAATTACGTGTTGGTGAAATGTTTTTAATTATGTGGTATTGAGGTGTTTTTAATTGCGTGGTTGTGAGGAGTTTTGAATTACCTGGTGGTGAGGCGTTTTGAATTACGTGGTGGTGAGGTGTTTTGAATTACATAGGGGTGAGATGTTTTTAGTTACGTGTTGGTGAGGTGTTTTTAATTAAATGTTGGTGAGGTGTTTTTAATGACGTGTTGGTGAGGTGTTTTTAATTACGTGTTGGTGAAATGTTTTTAATTATGTGGTATTGAGGTGTTTTGAATTACGTGGTGGTGAGGTGTTTTTAATTTTGTGGTGGTGAGGTGTTTTTCATGACATGGTGGTCAGGTGTTTTTAATTACGTGGTGGTGAGGTGTTTTGAATTACATGGTGGTGATGTGTTTTGAATTATGTGGTGGTGAGGTGTTTTGAATTACGTGGTGGTGAGGTGTTTTGAATTACGTGGCGGTGATGTGTTTTGAATTACGTGTTGGTGAGGTGTTTTGAATTACGTGGTTGTGAGGTGTTTTTAATTACATGGTGGTGATGTGTGTTGAATTATGTGGTGGTGAGGTGTTTTTAATTACATGGGTGTGAGGTGTTTTTAATGACGTGGTGTTGTAGTGTTTTTAATTACGTGTTGGTGAGGCGTTTTTAATTATGTGTTGGTGAGGAGTTTTCAATTACGTGTTGGTGAGGTGTTTTTAATTACGTGTTGGTGAGGTGTTTTTAATTACGTGTTGGTGAGGCGTTTTTAATTACGTGTTGGTGAGGCGTTTTTAATTACGTGTTGGTGAGGTGTTTTTAATTACGTGTTGGTGAGGTGTTTTTAATTACATGTTGGTGAGGTGTTTTTAATTACGTGGTGTTGAGGTGTTTTTTTTGCATGGTGGTGAGGTGTTTTTAATTACGTGGTGGTGAGGTGTTTTTTATTGCATGGTTGTGAGGTGTTTTTAATTGCATGGTGGTGAGGTGTTTTGAATTACGTGGTGGTGAGGTGTTTTGAATTATGTGGTGGTGAGGTGTTTTGAATTACGTGGTGGTGATGTGTTTTGAATTACGTGGTGGTGAGGTGTTTCGAATTACGTTGTGGTAAGGTGTTTTTAATTTCGTGTTGGTGAGATGTTTTTAATTACGTGGTTTTGAGGTGTTTTGAATGACGTGGTGTTGAGGTGTTTTTGAATTGCATGGTGGTGAGGTGTTTTTAATTACGTGGTGTTGAGGTGTTTTTAATTACATGTTGGTGAGGTGTTTTTAATTACATGCTGGTGAGGTGTTTTTAATGACGTGTTGGTGAGGTGTTTTTAATTACGTGTTGGTGAAATGTTTTTAATTATGTGGTATTGAGGTGTTTTTAATTGCGTGGTTGTGAGGAGTTTTGAATTACCTGGTGGTGAGGCGTTTTGAATTACGTGGTGGTGAGGAGTTTTGAATTACGTGGTGGTGAGGTGTTTTGAATTACATAGGGGTGAGATGTTTTTAGTTACGTGTTGGTGAGGTGTTTTTAATTAAATGTTGGTGAGGTGTTTTTAATTACATGCTGGTGAGGTGTTTTTAATGACGTGTTGGTGAGGTGTTTTTAATTACGTGTTGGTGAAATGTTTTTAATTATGTGGTATTGAGGTGTTTTTAATTGCGTGGTTGTGAGGAGTTTTGAATTACCTGGTGGTGAGGCGTTTTGAATTACGTGGTGGTGAGGAGTTTTGAATTACGTGTTGGTGAGGTGTTTTTAATTACGTGTTGGTGAAATGTTTTTAATTATGTGGTATTGAGGTGTTTTTAATTGCGTGGTTGTGAGGAGTTTTGAATTACCTGGTGGTGAGGCGTTTTGAATTACGTGGTGGTGAGGAGTTTTGAATTACGTGTTGGTGAGGTGTTTTTAATTACGTGTTGGTGAAATGTTTTTAATTATGTGGTATTGAGGTGTTTTGAATTACGTGGTGGTGAGGTGTTTTTAATTTTGTGGTGGTGAGGTGTTTTTCATGACATGGTGGTCAGGTGTTTTTAATTACGTGGTGGTGAGGTGTTTTGAATTACATGGTGGTGATGTGTTTTGAATTATGTGGTGGTGAGGTGTTTTGAATTACGTGGTGGTGAGGTGTTTTGAATTACGTGGCGGTGATGTGTTTTGAATTACGTGTTGGTGAGGTGTTTTGAATTACGTGGTTGTGAGGTGTTTTTAATTACATGGTGGTGATGTGTGTTGAATTATGTGGTGGTGAGGTGTTTTTAATTACATGGGTGTGAGGTGTTTTTAATGACGTGGTGTTGTAGTGTTTTTAATTACGTGTTGGTGAGGCGTTTTTAATTATGTGTTGGTGAGGAGTTTTCAATTACGTGTTGGTGAGGTGTTTTTAATTACGTGTTGGTGAGGTGTTTTTAATTACGTGTTGGTGAGGCGTTTTTAATTACGTGTTGGTGAGGCGTTTTTAATTACGTGTTGGTGAGGTGTTTTTAATTACGTGTTGGTGAGGTGTTTTTAATTACATGTTGGTGAGGTGTTTTTAATTACGTGGTGTTGAGGTGTTTTTTTGCGTGGTGGTGAGGTGTTTTTAATTACGTGGTGGTGAGGTGTTTTTAATTACGTGGTGGTGAGGTGTTTTTTATTGCATGGTTGTGAGGTGTTTTTAATTGCATGGTGGTGAGGTGTTTTGAATTACGTGGTGGTGAGGTGTTTTGAATTATGTGGTGGTGAGGTGTTTTGAATTACGTGGTGGTGATGTGTTTTGAATTACGTGGTGGTGAGGTGTTTCGAATTACGTTGTGGTAAGGTGTTTTTAATTTCGTGTTGGTGAGATGTTTTTAATTACGTGGTTTTGAGGTGTTTTGAATGACGTGGTGTTGAGGTGTTTTTGAATTGCATGGTGGTGAGGTGTTTTTAATTACGTGGTGTTGAGGTGTTTTTAATTACATGTTGGTGAGGTGTTTTTAATTACATGCTGGTGAGGTGTTTTTAATGACGTGTTGGTGAGGTGTTTTTCATTACGTGTTGGTGAAATGTTTTTAATTATGTGGTATTGAGGTGTTTTTAATTGCGTGGTTGTGAGGAGTTTTGAATTACCTGGTGGTGAGGCGTTTTGAATTACGTGGTGGTGAGGTGTTTTTAATTAAATGTTGGTGAGGTGTTTTTAATGACGTGTTGGTGAGGTGTTTTTAATTACGTGTTGGTGAAATGTTTTTAATTATGTGGTATTGAGGTGTTTTGAATTACGTGGTGGTGAGGTGTTTTTAATTTTGTGGTGGTGAGGTGTTTTTCATGACATGGTGGTCAGGTGTTTTTAATTACGTGGTGGTGAGGTGTTTTGAATTACATGGTGGTGATGTGTTTTGAATTATGTGGTGGTGAGGTGTTTTGAATTACGTGGTGGTGAGGTGTTTTGAATTACGTGGCGGTGATGTGTTTTGAATTACGTGTTGGTGAGGTGTTTTGAATTACGTGGTTGTGAGGTGTTTTTAATTACATGGTGGTGATGTGTGTTGAATGACGTGGTGTTGAGGTGTTTTTGAATTGCATGGTGGTGAGGTGTTTTTAATTACGTGGTGTTGAGGTGTTTTTAATTACATGTTGGTGAGGTGTTTTTAATTACATGCTGGTGAGGTGTTTTAATGACGTGTTGGTGAGGTGTTTTTAATTACGTGTTGGTGAAATGTTTTTAATTATGTGGTATTGAGGTGTTTTTAATTGCGTGGTTGTGAGGAGTTTTGAATTACCTGGTGGTGAGGCGTTTTGAATTACGTGGTGGTGAGGTGTTTTGAATTACATAGGGGTGAGATGTTTTTAGTTACGTGTTGGTGAGGTGTTTTTAATTAAATGTTGGTGAGGTGTTTTTAATGACGTGTTGGTGAGGTGTTTTTAATTACATGTTGGTGAAATGTTTTTAATTATGTGGTATTGAGGTGTTTTGAATTACGTGGTGGTGAGGTGTTTTTAATTTTGTGGTGGTGAGGTGTTTTTCATGACATGGTGGTCAGGTGTTTTTAATTACGTGGTGGTGAGGTGTTTTGAATTACATGGTGGTGATGTGTTTTGAATTACGTGGTGGTGAGGTGTTTTTAATTTTGTGGTGGTGAGGTGTTTTTCATGACATGGTGGTCAGGTGTTTTTAATTACGTGGTGGTGAGGTGTTTTGAATTACGTGGCGGTGATGTGTTTTGAATTACGTGTTGGTGAGGTGTTTTGAATTACGTGGTTGTGAGGTGTTTTTAATTACATGGCGGTGATGTGTGTTGAATTATGTGGTGGTGAGGTGTTTTTAATTACATGGGTGTGAGGTGTTTTTAATGACGTGGTGTTGTAGTGTTTTTAATTACGTGTTGGTGAGGCGTTTTTAATTATGTGTTGGTGAGGAGTTTTCAATTACGTGTTGGTGAGGTGTTTTTAATTACGTGTTGGTGAGGTGTTTTTAATTACGTGTTGGTGAGGCGTTTTTAATTACGTGTTGGTGAGGCGTTTTTAATTACGTGTTGGTGAGGTGTTTTTAATTACGTGTTGGTGAGGTGTTTTTAATTACATGTTGGTGAGGTGTTTTTAATTACGTGGTGTTGAGGTGTTTTTTTGCGTGGTGGTGAGGTGTTTTTAATTACGTGGTGGTGAGGTGTTTTTTATTGCATGGTTGTGAGGTGTTTTTAATTGCATGGTGGTGAGGTGTTTTGAATTACGTGGTGGTGAGGTGTTTTGAATTATGTGGTGGTGAGGTGTTTTGAATTACGTGGTGGTGATGTGTTTTGAATTACGTGGTGGTGAGGTGTTTCGAATTACGTTGTGGTAAGGTGTTTTTAATTTCGTGTTGGTGAGATGTTTTTAATTATGTGGTTTTGAGGTGTTTTGAATGACGTGGTGTTGAGGTGTTTTTGAATTGCATGGTGGTGAGGTGTTTTTAATTACGTGGTGTTGAGGTGTTTTTAATTACATGTTGGTGAGGTGTTTTTAATTACATTCTGGTGAGGTGTTTTTAATTACATTCTGGTGAGGTGTTTTTAATGACGTGTTGGTGAGGTGTTTTTAATTACGTGTTGGTGAAATGTTTTTAATTATGTGGTATTGAGGTGTTTTTAATTGCGTGGTTGTGAGGAGTTTTGAATTACCTGGTGGTGAGGCGTTTTGAATTACGTGGTGGTGAGGTGTTTTTAATTAAATGTTGGTGAGGTGTTTTTAATGACGTGTTGGTGAGGTGTTTTTAATTACGTGTTGGTGAAATGTTTTTAATTATGTGGTATTGAGGTGTTTTGAATTACGTGGTGGTGAGGTGTTTTTAATTTTGTGGTGGTGAGGTGTTTTTCATGACATGGTGGTCAGGTGTTTTTAATTACGTGGTGGTGAGGTGTTTTGAATTACATGGTGGTGATGTGTTTTGAATTATGTGGTGGTGAGGTGTTTTGAATTACGTGGTGGTGAGGTGTTTTGAATTACATGGCGGTGATGTGTTTTGAATTACGTGTTGGTGAGGTGTTTTGAATTACGTGGTTGTGAGGTGTTTTTAATTACATGGTGGTGATGTGTGTTGAATTATGTGGTGGTGAGGTGTTTTTAATTACATGGGTGTGAGGTGTTTTTAATGACGTGGTGTTGTAGTGTTTTTAATTACGTGTTGGTGAGGCGTTTTTAATTATGTGTTGGTGAGGAGTTTTCAATTACGTGTTGGTGAGGTGTTTTTAATTACGTGTTGGTGAGGTGTTTTTAATTACGTGTTGGTGAGGCGTTTTTAATTACGTGTTGGTGAGGCGTTTTTAATTACGTGTTGGTGAGGTGTTTTTAATTACGTGTTGGTGAGGTGTTTTTAATTACATGTTGGTGAGGTGTTTTTAATTACGTGGTGTTGAGGTGTTTTTTTGCGTGGTGGTGAGGTGTTTTTAATTACGTGGTGGTGAGGTGTTTTTTATTGCATGGTTGTGAGGTGTTTTTAATTGCATGGTGGTGAGGTGTTTTGAATTACGTGGTGGTGAGGTGTTTTGAATTATGTGGTGGTGAGGTGTTTTGAATTACGTGGTGGTGATGTGTTTTGAATTACGTGGTGGTGAGGTGTTTCGAATTACGTTGTGGTAAGGTGTTTTTAATTTCGTGTTGGTGAGATGTTTTTAATTACGTGGTTTTGAGGTGTTTTGAATGACGTGGTGTTGAGGTGTTTTTGAATTGCATGGTGGTGAGGTGTTTTTAATTACGTGGTGTTGAGGTGTTTTTAATTACATGTTGGTGAGGTGTTTTTAATTACATGCTGGTGAGGTGTTTTTAATGACGTGTTGGTGAGGTGTTTTTAATTACGTGTTGGTGAAATGTTTTTAATTATGTGGTATTGAGGTGTTTTTAATTGCGTGGTTGTGAGGAGTTTTGAATTACCTGGTGGTGACGCGTTTTGAATTACGTGGTGGTGAGGAGTTTTGAATTACGTGGTGGTGAGGAGTTTTGAATTACGTGGTGGTGAGGTGTTTTGAATTACATAGGGGTGAGATGTTTTTAGTTACGTGTTGGTGAGGTGTTTTTAATTAAATGTTGGTGAGGTGTTTTTAATGACGTGTTGGTGAGGTGTTTTTAATTACGTGTTGGTGAAATGTTTTTAATTATGTGGTATTGAGGTGTTTTTAATTGCGTGGTTGTGAGGCGTTTTGAATAACGTGGTGGTGAGGTGTTTTTAATTATGTGTTGGTGAGGTGTTTTTAATTACGTGGTGGTGAGGTGTTTTTAATTACGTGGTGGTGAGGTGTTTTGAATAACGTGGTGGTGATGTGTTTTGAATTACGTGGTGGTGAGGTGTTTTGAATTATGTGGTGGTGAGGTGTTTTAATTACGTGGTGGTGAGGTGTTTTTAATTTTGTGGTGGTGAGGTGTTTTTCATGACATGGTGGTCAGGTGTTTTTAATTACGTGGTGGTGAGGTGTTTTTAATTACGTGGTGGTGAGGTGTTTTTAATTACGTGTTGGTGAGGCGTTTTTAATTACGTGTTGGTGAGGCGTTTTTAATTACGTGTTGGTGAGGTGTTTTTAATTACGTGTTGGTGAGGTGTTTTTAATTACATGTTGGTGAGGTGTTTTTAATTGCATGGTGGTGAGGTGTTTTGAATTACGTGGTGGTGAGGTGTTTTTTATTGCATGGTTGTGAGGTGTTTTTAATTGCATGGTGGTGAGGTGTTTTGAATTACGTGGTGGTGAGGTGTTTTGAATTATGTGGTGGTGAGGTGTTTTGAATTACGTGGTGGTGATGTGTTTTGAATTATGTGGTGGTGAGGTGTTTCGAATTACGTTGTGGTAAGGTGTTTTTAATTTCGTGTTGGTGAGATGTTTTTAATTACGTGGTTTTGAGGTGTTTTGAATGACGTGGTGTTGAGGTGTTTTTGAATTGCATGGTGGTGAGGTGTTTTTAATTACGTGGTGTTGAGGTGTTTTTAATTACATGTTGGTGAGGTGTTTTTAATTACATGCTGGTGAGGTGTTTTTAATGACGTGTTGGTGAGGTGTTTTTAATTACGTGTTGGTGAAATGTTTTTAATTATGTGGTATTGAGGTGTTTTTAATTGCGTGGTTGTGAGGAGTTTTGAATTACCTGGTGGTGAGGCGTTTTGAATTACGTGGTGGTGAGGAGTTTTGAATTACGTGGTGGTGAGGTGTTTTGAATTACATAGGGGTGAGATGTTTTTAGTTACGTGTTGGTGAGGTGTTTTTAATTAAATGTTGGTGAGGTGTTTTTAATGACGTGTTGGTGAGGTGTTTTTAATTACGTGTTGGTGAAATGTTTTTAATTATGTGGTATTGAGGTGTTTTGAATTACGTGGTGGTGAGGTGTTTTTAATTTTGTGGTGGTGAGGTGTTTTTCATGACATGGTGGTCAGGTGTTTTTAATTACGTGGTGGTGAGGTGTTTTGAATTACATGGTGGTGATGTGTTTTGAATTATGTGGTGGTGAGGTGTTTTGAATTACGTGGTGGTGAGGTGTTTTGAATTACGTGGCGGTGATGTGTTTTGAATTACGTGTTGGTGAGGTGTTTTGAATTACGTGGTTGTGAGGTGTTTTTAATTACATGGTGGTGATGTGTGTTGAATTATGTGGTGGTGAGGTGTTTTTAATTACATGGGTGTGAGGTGTTTTTAATGACGTCGTGTTGTAGTGTTTTTAATTACGTGTTGGTGAGGCGTTTTTAATTATGTGTTGGTGAGGAGTTTTCAATTACGTGTTGGTGAGTTGTTTTTAATTACGTGTTGGTGAGGTGTTTTTAATTACGTGTTGGTGAGGCGTTTTTAATTACGTGTTGGTGAGGCGTTTTTAATTACGTGTTGGTGAGGTGTTTTTAATTACGTGTTGGTGAGGTGTTTTTAATTACATGTTGGTGAGGTGTTTTTAATTACGTGGTGTTGAGGTGTTTTTTTGCGTGGTGGTGAGGTGTTTTTAATTACGTGGTGGTGAGGTGTTTTTTATTGCATGGTTGTGAGGTGTTTTTAATTGCATGGTGGTGAGGTGTTTTGAATTACGTGGTGGTGAGGTGTTTTGAATTATGTGGTGGTGAGGTGTTTTGAATTACGTGGTGGTGATGTGTTTTGAATTACGTGGTGGTGAGGTGTTTCGAATTACGTTGTGGTAAGGTGTTTTTAATTTCGTGTTGGTGAGATGTTTTGAATTATGTGGTGGTGAGGTGTTTTGAATTACGTGGTGGTGATGTGTTTTGAATTACGTGGTGGTGAGGTGTTTCGAATTACGTTGTGGTAAGGTGTTTTTAATTTCGTGTTGGTGAGATGTTTTTAATTATGTGGTTTTGAGGTGTTTTGAATGACGTGGTGTTGAGGTGTTTTTGAATTGCATGGTGGTGAGGTGTTTTTAATTACGTGGTGTTGAGGTGTTTTTAATTACATGTTGGTGAGGTGTTTTTAATTACATTCTGGTGAGGTGTTTTTAATTACATTCTGGTGAGGTGTTTTTAATGACGTGTTGGTGAGGTGTTTTTAATTACGTGTTGGTGAAATGTTTTTAATTATGTGGTATTGAGGTGTTTTTAATTGCGTGGTTGTGAGGAGTTTTGAATTACCTGGTGGTGAGGCGTTTTGAATTACGTGGTGGTGAGGTGTTTTTAATTAAATGTTGGTGAGGTGTTTTTAATGACGTGTTGGTGAGGTGTTTTTAATTACGTGTTGGTGAAATGTTTTTAATTATGTGGTATTGAGGTGTTTTGAATTACGTGGTGGTGAGGTGTTTTTAATTTTGTGGTGGTGAGGTGTTTTTCATGACATGGTGGTCAGGTGTTTTTAATTACGTGGTGGTGAGGTGTTTTGAATTACATGGTGGTGATGTGTTTTGAATTATGTGGTGGTGAGGTGTTTTGAATTACGTGGTGGTGAGGTGTTTTGAATTACATGGCGGTGATGTGTTTTGAATTACGTGTTGGTGAGGTGTTTTGAATTACGTGGTTGTGAGGTGTTTTTAATTACATGGTGGTGATGTGTGTTGAATTATGTGGTGGTGAGGTGTTTTTAATTACATGGGTGTGAGGTGTTTTTAATGACGTGGTGTTGTAGTGTTTTTAATTACGTGTTGGTGAGGCGTTTTTAATTATGTGTTGGTGAGGAGTTTTCAATTACGTGTTGGTGAGGTGTTTTTAATTACGTGTTGGTGAGGTGTTTTTAATTACGTGTTGGTGAGGCGTTTTTAATTACGTGTTGGTGAGGCGTTTTTAATTACGTGTTGGTGAGGTGTTTTTAATTACGTGTTGGTGAGGTGTTTTTAATTACATGTTGGTGAGGTGTTTTTAATTACGTGGTGTTGAGGTGTTTTTTTGCGTGGTGGTGAGGTGTTTTTAATTACGTGGTGGTGAGGTGTTTTTTATTGCATGGTTGTGAGGTGTTTTTAATTGCATGGTGGTGAGGTGTTTTGAATTACGTGGTGGTGAGGTGTTTTGAATTATGTGGTGGTGAGGTGTTTTGAATTACGTGGTGGTGATGTGTTTTGAATTACGTGGTGGTGAGGTGTTTCGAATTACGTTGTGGTAAGGTGTTTTTAATTTCGTGTTGGTGAGATGTTTTTAATTACGTGGTTTTGAGGTGTTTTGAATGACGTGGTGTTGAGGTGTTTTTGAATTGCATGGTGGTGAGGTGTTTTTAATTACGTGGTGTTGAGGTGTTTTTAATTACATGTTGGTGAGGTGTTTTTAATTACATGCTGGTGAGGTGTTTTTAATGACGTGTTGGTGAGGTGTTTTTAATTACGTGTTGGTGAAATGTTTTTAATTATGTGGTATTGAGGTGTTTTTAATTGCGTGGTTGTGAGGAGTTTTGAATTACCTGGTGGTGACGCGTTTTGAATTACGTGGTGGTGAGGAGTTTTGAATTACGTGGTGGTGAGGTGTTTTGAATTACATAGGGGTGAGATGTTTTTAGTTACGTGTTGGTGAGGTGTTTTTAATTAAATGTTGGTGAGGTGTTTTTAATGACGTGTTGGTGAGGTGTTTTTAATTACGTGTTGGTGAAATGTTTTTAATTATGTGGTATTGAGGTGTTTTTAATTGCGTGGTTGTGAGGCGTTTTGAATAACGTGGTGGTGAGGTGTTTTTAATTATGTGTTGGTGAGGTGTTTTTAATTACGTGGTGGTGAGGTGTTTTTAATTACGTGGTGGTGAGGTGTTTTGAATAACGTGGTGGTGATGTGTTTTGAATTACATGGTGGTGAGGTGTTTTGAATTATGTGGTGGTGAGGTGTTTTAATTACGTGGTGGTGAGGTGTTTTTAATTTTGTGGTGGTGAGGTGTTTTTCATGACATGGTGGTCAGGTGTTTTTAATTACGTGGTGGTGAGGTGTTTTTAATTACGTGGTGGTGAGGTGTTTTTAATTACGTGTTGGTGAGGCGTTTTTAATTACGTGTTGGTGAGGCGTTTTTAATTACGTGTTGGTGAGGTGTTTTTAATTACGTGTTGGTGAGGTGTTTTTAATTACATGTTGGTGAGGTGTTTTTAATTGCATGGTGGTGAGGTGTTTTGAATTACGTGGTGGTGAGGTGTTTTTTATTGCATGGTTGTGAGGTGTTTTTAATTGCATGGTGGTGAGGTGTTTTGAATTACGTGGTGGTGAGGTGTTTTGAATTATGTGGTGGTGAGGTGTTTTGAATTACGTGGTGGTGATGTGTTTTGAATTATGTGGTGGTGAGGTGTTTCGAATTACGTTGTGGTAAGGTGTTTTTAATTTCGTGTTGGTGAGATGTTTTTAATTACGTGGTTTTGAGGTGTTTTGAATGACGTGGTGTTGAGGTGTTTTTGAATTGCATGGTGGTGAGGTGTTTTTAATTACGTGGTGTTGAGGTGTTTTTAATTACATGTTGGTGAGGTGTTTTTAATTACATGCTGGTGAGGTGTTTTTAATGACGTGTTGGTGAGGTGTTTTTAATTACGTGTTGGTGAAATGTTTTTAATTATGTGGTATTGAGGTGTTTTTAATTGCGTGGTTGTGAGGAGTTTTGAATTACCTGGTGGTGAGGCGTTTTGAATTACGTGGTGGTGAGGAGTTTTGAATTACGTGGTGGTGAGGTGTTTTGAATTACATAGGGGTGAGATGTTTTTAGTTACGTGTTGGTGAGGTGTTTTTAATTAAATGTTGGTGAGGTGTTTTTAATGACGTGTTGGTGAGGTGTTTTTAATTACGTGTTGGTGAAATGTTTTTAATTATGTGGTATTGAGGTGTTTTGAATTACGTGGTGGTGAGGTGTTTTTAATTTTGTGGTGGTGAGGTGTTTTTCATGACATGGTGGTCAGGTGTTTTTAATTACGTGGTGGTGAGGTGTTTTGAATTACATGGTGGTGATGTGTTTTGAATTATGTGGTGGTGAGGTGTTTTGAATTACGTGGTGGTGAGGTGTTTTGAATTACGTGGCGGTGATGTGTTTTGAATTACGTGTTGGTGAGGTGTTTTGAATTACGTGGTTGTGAGGTGTTTTTAATTACATGGTGGTGATGTGTGTTGAATTATGTGGTGGTGAGGTGTTTTTAATTACATGGGTGTGAGGTGTTTTTAATGACGTGGTGTTGTAGTGTTTTTAATTACGTGTTGGTGAGGCGTTTTTAATTATGTGTTGGTGAGGAGTTTTCAATTACGTGTTGGTGAGGTGTTTTTAATTACGTGTTGGTGAGGTGTTTTTAATTACGTGTTGGTGAGGCGTTTTTAATTACGTGTTGGTGAGGCGTTTTTAATTACGTGTTGGTGAGGTGTTTTTAATTACGTGTTGGTGAGGTGTTTTTAATTACATGTTGGTGAGGTGTTTTTAATTACGTGGTGTTGAGGTGTTTTTTTGCGTGGTGGTGAGGTCTTTTTAATTACGTGGTGGTGAGGTGTTTTTAATTACGTGGTGGTGAGGTGTTTTTTATTGCATGGTTGTGAGGTGTTTTTAATTGCATGGTGGTGAGGTGTTTTGAATTACATGGTGGTGAGGTGTTTTGAATTATGTGGTGGTGAGGTGTTTTGAATTACGTGGTGGTGATGTGTTTTGAATTACGTGGTGGTGAGGTGTTTCGAATTACGTTGTGGTAAGGTGTTTTTAATTTCGTGTTGGTGAGATGTTTTTAATTACGTGGTTTTGAGGTGTTTTGAATGACGTGGTGTTGAGGTGTTTTTGAATTGCATGGTGGTGAGGTGTTTTTAATTACGTGGTGTTGAGGTGTTTTTAATTACATGTTGGTGAGGTGTTTTTAATTACATGCTGGTGAGGTGTTTTTAATGACGTGTTGGTGAGGTGTTTTTAATTACGTGTTGGTGAAATGTTTTTAATTATGTGGTATTGAGGTGTTTTTAATTGCGTGGTTGTGAGGAGTTTTGAATTACCTGGTGGTGAGGCGTTTTGAATTACGTGGTGGTGAGGTGTTTTTAATTAAATGTTGGTGAGGTGTTTTTAATGACGTGTTGGTGAGGTGTTTTTAATTACGTGTTGGTGAAATGTTTTTAATTATGTGGTATTGAGGTGTTTTGAATTACGTGGTGGTGAGGTGTTTTTAATTTTGTGGTGGTGAGGTGTTTTTCATGACATGGTGGTGAGGTGTTTTTAATTACGTGGTGGTGAGGTGTTTTGAATTACATGGTGGTGATGTGTTTTGAATTATGTGGTGGTGAGGTGTTTTGAATTACGTGGTGGTGAGGTGTTTTGAATTACGTGGCGGTGATGTGTTTTGAATTACGTGTTGGTGAGGTGTTTTGAATTACGTGGTTGTGAGGTGTTTTTAATTACATGGTGGTGATGTGTGTTGAATGACGTGGTGTTGAGGTGTTTTTGAATTGCATGGTGGTGAGGTGTTTTTAATTACGTGGTGTTGAGGTGTTTTTAATTACATGTTGGTGAGGTGTTTTTAATTACATGCTGGTGAGGTGTTTTAATGACGTGTTGGTGAGGTGTTTTTAATTACGTGTTGGTGAAATGTTTTTAATTATGTGGTATTGAGGTGTTTTTAATTGCGTGGTTGTGAGGAGTTTTGAATTACCTGGTGGTGAGGCGTTTTGAATTACGTGGTGGTGAGGTGTTTTGAATTACATAGGGGTGAGATGTTTTTAGTTACATGTTGGTGAGGTGTTTTTAATTAAATGTTGGTGAGGTGTTTTTAATGACGTGTTGGTGAGGTGTTTTTAATTACGTGTTGGTGAAATGTTTTTAATTATGTGGTATTGAGGTGTTTTGAATTACGTGGTGGTGAGGTGTTTTTAATTGTGTGGTGGTGAGGTGTTTTTCATGACATGGTGGTCAGGTGTTTTTAATTACGTGGTGGTGAGGTGTTTTGAATTACATGGTGGTGATGTGTTTTGAATTATGTGGTGGTGAGGTGTTTTGAATTACGTGGTGGTGAGGTGTTTTGAATTACGTGGCGGTGATGTGTTTTGAATTACGTGTTGGTGAGGTGTTTTGAATTACGTGGTTGTGAGGTGTTTTTAATTACATGGTGGTGATGTGTGTTGAATTATGTGGTGGTGAGGTGTTTTTAATTACATGGGTGTGAGGTGTTTTTAATGACGTGGTGTTGTAGTGTTTTTAATTACGTGTTGGTGAGGCGTTTTTAATTATGTGTTGGTGAGGAGTTTTCAATTACGTGTTGGTGAGGTGTTTTTAATTACGTGTTGGTGAGGTGTTTTTAATTACGTGTTGGTGAGGCGTTTTTAATTACGTGTTGGTGAGGCGTTTTTAATTACGTGTTGGTGAGGTGTTTTTAATTACGTGTTGGTGAGGTGTTTTTAATTACATGTTGGTGAGGTGTTTTTAATTACGTGGTGGTGAGGTGTTTTTTATTGCATGGTTGTGAGGTGTTTTTAATTGCATGGTGGTGAGGTGTTTTGAATTACGTGGTGGTGAGGTGTTTTGAATTATGTGGTGGTGAGGTGTTTTGAATTACGTGGTGGTGATGTGTTTTGAATTACGTGGTGGTGAGGTGTTTCGAATTACGTTGTGGTAAGGTGTTTTTAATTTCGTGTTGGTGAGATGTTTTTAATTATGTGGTTTTGAGGTGTTTTGAATGACGTGGTGTTGAGGTGTTTTTGAATTGCATGGCGGTGAGGTGTTTTTAATTACGTGGTGTTGAGGTGTTTTTAATTACATGTTGGTGAGGTGTTTTTAATTACATTCTGGTGAGGTGTTTTTAATGACGTGTTGGTGAGGTGTTTTTAATTACGTGTTGGTGAAATGTTTTTAATTATGTGGTATTGAGGTGTTTTTAATTGCGTGGTTGTGAGGAGTTTTGAATTACCTGGTGGTGAGGCGTTTTGAATTACGTGGTGGTGAGGTGTTTTTAATTAAATGTTGGTGAGGTGTTTTTAATGACGTGTTGGTGAGGTGTTTTTAATTACGTGTTGGTGAAATGTTTTTAATTATGTGGTATTGAGGTGTTTTGAATTACGTGGTGGTGAGGTGTTTTTAATTTTGTGGTGATGAGGTGTTTTTCATGACATGGTGGTCAGGTGTTTTTAATTACGTGGTGGTGAGGTGTTTTGAATTACATGGTGGTGATGTGTTTTGAATTATGTGGTGGTGAGGTGTTTTGAATTACGTGGTGGTGAGGTGTTTTGAATTACATGGCGGTGATGTGTTTTGAATTACGTGTTGGTGAGGTGTTTTGAATTACGTGGTTGTGAGGTGTTTTTAATTACATGGTGGTGATGTGTGTTGAATTATGTGGTGGTGAGGTGTTTTTAATTACATGGGTGTGAGGTGTTTTTAATGACGTGGTGTTGTAGTGTTTTTAATTACGTGTTGGTGAGGCGTTTTTAATTATGTGTTGGTGAGGAGTTTTCAATTACGTGTTGGTGAGGTGTTTTTAATTACGTGTTGGTGAGGTGTTTTTAATTACGTGTTGGTGAGGCGTTTTTAATTACGTGTTGGTGAGGCGTTTTTAATTACGTGTTGGTGAGGTGTTTTTAATTACGTGTTGGTGAGGTGTTTTTAATTACATGTTGGTGAGGTGTTTTTAATTACGTGGTGTTGAGGTGTTTTTTTGCGTGGTGGTGAGGTGTTTTTAATTACGTGGTGGTGAGGTGTTTTTTATTGCATGGTTGTGAGGTGTTTTCAATTGCATGGTGGTGAGGTGTTTTGAATTACGTGGTGGTGAGGTGTTTTGAATTATGTGGTGGTGAGGTGTTTTGAATTACGTGGTGGTGATGTGTTTTGAATTACGTGGTGGTGAGGTGTTTCGAATTACGTTGTGGTAAGGTGTTTTTAATTTCGTGTTGGTGAGATGTTTTTAATTACGTGGTTTTGAGGTGTTTTGAATGACGTGGTGTTGAGGTGTTTTTGAATTGCATGGTGGTGAGGTGTTTTTAATTACGTGGTGTTGAGGTGTTTTTAATTACATGTTGGTTAGGTGTTTTTAATTACATGCTGGTGAGGTGTTTTTAATGACGTGTTGGTGAGGTGTTTTTAATTACGTGTTGGTGAAATGTTTTTAATTATGTGGTATTGAGGTGTTTTTAATTGCGTGGTTGTGAGGAGTTTTGAATTACCTGGTGGTGACGCGTTTTGAATTACGTGGTGGTGAGGAGTTTTGAATTACGTGGTGGTGAGGTGTTTTGAATTACATAGGGGTGAGATGTTTTTAGTTACGTGTTGGTGAGGTGTTTTTAATTAAATGTTGGTGAGGTGTTTTTAATGACGTGTTGGTGAGGTGTTTTTAATTACGTGTTGGTGAAATGTTTTTAATTATGTGGTATTGAGGTGTTTTTAATTGCGTGGTTGTGAGGCGTTTTGAATAACGTGGTGGTGAGGTGTTTTTAATTATGTGTTGGTGAGGTGTTTTTAATTACGTGGTGGTGAGGTGTTTTTAATTACGTGGTGGTGAGGTGTTTTGAATAACGTGGTGGTGATGTGTTTTGAATTACGTGGTGGTGAGGTGTTTTGAATTATGTGGTGGTGAGGTGTTTTAATTACGTGGTGGTGAGGTGTTTTTAATTTTGTGGTGGTGAGGTGTTTTTCATGACATGGTGGTCAGGTGTTTTTAATTACGTGGTGGTGAGGTGTTTTTAATTACGTGGTGGTGAGGTGTTTTTAATTACTTGGTGGTGAGGTGTTTTTAATTATGCCGTGGTGAGGTGTTTTTAATTACGTGGTGGTGAGGTGTTTTTAATTACATGGTGGTGAGGTGTTTTTAATTACGTGGTGGTGAGGTGTTTTTAATTACGTGTTGGTGAGGTGTTTATAATTACGTGTTGGTGAGGTGTTTTTAATTACATGCTGGTGAGGTGTTTTTAATGACGTGTTGGTGAGGTGTTTTTAATTACGTGTTGGTGAAATGTTTTTAATTATGTGGTATTGAGGTGTTTTTAATTGTGTGGTTGTGAGGCGTTTTGAATTACCTGGTTGTGAGGAGTTTTGAATTACGTGGTGGTGTTTTTATTTACGTGGTGGTGAGGTGTTTTTAATTATGTGTTGGTGAGGTGTTTTTATTTACATGGTGGTGAGGTGTTTTTAATTACATGGTGGTGAGGTGTTTTTAATTACGTTTTGGTGAGGTTTTTAATTATGTGGTGGTGAGGTGTTTTAATAACGTGTTGGTGAGGTATTTTAATTATGTGTTGGTGAGGTATTTTTAATAATGTGTTGTTGAGGTATTTTTAATTATGTGTTGGTGAGGTGTTTTTAATTACGTGGTGTTGAGGTTTTTTGTTGCGTGGTGGTGAGGTTTTTAATTATGTGGTGGTGAGGTGTTTTGAATTACGTGATGGTGAGGTGTTTTTAATTTTGTGGTGGTGAGGTGTTTTTCATTACGTGGTGGTGAGGTGTGTTGAATTATATGGTGGTGAAGTGTTTTTAATTACATGGTGGTGAGGTGTTTTTAATTACGTGGTGGTGTTTTTATTTACGTGGTGGTGAGGTGTTTTTAATTATGTGTTGGTGAGGTGTTTTAATTACGTGGTGGTGAGGTGTTTTGAATTACGTGGTGGTGAGGTGTTTTGAATTATGTGGTGGTGATGTGTTTTGAATTACGTGGTGGTGAGGTGTTTTGAATTACGTGGTGGTGAGGTGTTTTTAATTACGTGGTGGTGAGGTGTTTTTAATTTTGTGGTGGTGAGGTGTTTTTCATGTCATGGTGGTCAGGTGTTTTTAATTACGTGGTGGTGAGGTGTTTTGAATTACATGGTGGTGATGTGTTTTGAATTATGTGGTGGTGAGGTGTTTTTAATTACATGGTGGTGAGGTGTTTTTAATTACATGGAGGTGAGGTGTTTTTAATTACGTGTTGGTGAGGTGTTTTTAATTACGTGTTGGTGAGGTGTTTTTAATTACGTGGTGGTGAGGTGTTTTTAATTACGTGGTGGTGAGGTGTTTTTAATTTGGTGGTGGTGAGGTGCTTTTTAATTATGTGGTGGTGAGGTGTTTTCAATTACATGGTGGTGAGGTGTTTTTAATTATGTGGTGGTGTTGTGTTTTTAATTACATGGTGGTGAGGTGTTTTTAATTGTGTGGTGGTGAGGTGTTTTTAATTACGTTGTTGTGAGGTGTTTTTAATTACGTGGTGGTGAGGTGTTTTTAATTACGTGGTGGTGAGGTGTTTTGAATTATGTGGTGGTGGTGATGTGTGTTGAATTACATGGTGGTGAGGTGTTTTAATTACGTGTTGGTGAGCTGTTTTTAATAATGTGTTGTTGAGGTGTTTTTAATTACGTGTTGGTGAGGTGTTTTTAATTATGTGGTGTTGATGTTTTTATTGCGTGGTGGTGAGGTGTTTTTCCTTATGTGGTAGTGAGGTGTGTTGAATTATATGGTGGTGAGGTGTTTTTAATTACATGGTGGTGAGGTGTTTTTAATTATGTGGTGGTGTTTTTATTTACGTGGTGGTGAGGTGTTTTTAATTATGTGTTGGTGAGGTGTTTTTAATTACGTGGTGGTGAGGTGTTTTGAATTACATGGTGGTGAGGTGTTTTGAATAACGTGGTGGAGATGTGTTTTGAATTACGTGGTGGTGAGGTGTTTTGAATTACGTGGTGGTGAGGTGTTTTAATTATGTGGTGGTGAGGTGTTTTTAATTTTGTGGTGGTGAGGTGTTTTCATGACATGGTGGTCAGGTGTTTTTAATTACGTGGTGGTGAGGTGTTTTTAATTACGTGGTGGTGAGGTGTTTTTAATTACGTGGTGGTGAGGTGTTTTTAATTACGTGTTGGTGAGGTGTTTTAATTACGTGTTGGTGAGCTGTTTTTAATCATGT
The DNA here is from genome assembly GCF_964187855.1 of Myxine glutinosa. Classification (NCBI taxonomy): domain Eukaryota; kingdom Metazoa; phylum Chordata; class Myxini; order Myxiniformes; family Myxinidae; genus Myxine; species Myxine glutinosa. The sequence goes on from NC_136263.1 coordinate 128,641,836, forward strand.
GTTGTTGAGGTGTTTTTAATTACGTGTTGGTGAGGTGTTTTTAATTAGGTGGTGTTGAGGTTTTTTATTGTGTGGTGGTGAGGTGTTTTTCCTTATGTGGTAGTGAGGTGTGTTGAATTATATGGTGGTGAGGTGTTTTTAATTATGTGGTGGTGTTTTTATTTTCGTGGTGGTGAGGTGTTTTTAATTATGTTTTGGTGAGGTGTTTTTAATTACGTGGTGGTGAGGTGTTTTGAATTACATGGTGGTGAGGTGTTTTGAATAACGTGGTGGTGATGTGTTTTGAATTACGTGGTGGTGAGGTGTTTTGAATTACGTGGTGGTGAGGTGTTTTAATTATGTGGTGGTGAGGTGTTTTTAATTTTGTGGTCGTGAGGTGTTTTTCATGACATGGTGGTCAGGTGTTTTTAATTACATGGGTGTGAGGTGTTTTTAATGACGTGGTGTTGTAGTGTTTTTAATTACGTGTTGGTGAGATGTTTTTAATGACGTGTTGGTGACATGTTTTTAATGACGTGTTGGTGAGGTGTTTTTAATTACATGTTGGTGAAATGTTTTTAATTATGTGGTGTTGAGGTGTTTTTAATTGCATGGTTGTGAGGAGTTTTGAATTACGTGGTGGTGAGGTGTTTTGAATTACGTGGTGGTGAGGTGTTTTGAATTACATAGTGGTGAGATGTTTTTAGTTACGTGTTGGTGAGGTGTTTTGAATTACGTGGTGGTGAGGTGTTTTGAATTATGTGGTGGTGATGTGTTTTGAATTACGTGGTGGTGAGGTATTTTTAATTACATGTTAGTGAGGTGTTTTTAATTACGTGTTGGTGAGGTGTTTTTAATTACGTGGTGGTGAGGTGTTTTTAATTATGTGTTAGTGAGGTGTTTTTAATTTGGTGGTGGTGAGGTGTTTTTAATTATGTGGTGGTGAGGTGTTTTCAATTACATGGTGGTGAGGTGTTTTTAATTACGTGGTGGTGGGGTGTTTTTAATTGTGTGGTGTTGAGGTGTTTTTAATTGCATGGTGGTGAGGTGTTTTTAATCACGTTGTAGTGAGGGGTTTTTAATTACATGGTGGTGAGGTGTTTTGAATTACATGGTGCTGGTGATGTGTGTTGAATTACATGGTGGTGAGGTGTTTGTAATTATGTGGTGGTGTTGTGTTTTTAATTACGTGGTGGTGAGGTGTTTTTAATTATGCGGTGGTGAGTTGTTTTTAATTACGTTTTGGTGAGGTTTTTAATTACGTGGTGGTGAGGTGTTTTAATAACGTGTTGATGAGGTATTTTAATTACGTGTTGGTGAGGTATTTTTAATAATGTGTTGTTGAGGTGTTTTTAATTACGTGTTGGTGAGGTGTTTTTAATGACGTGGTGTTGAGGTTTTTTATTGCGTGGTGGTGAGGTTTTTAATTACGTGGTGGTGAGGTGTTTTGAATTACGTGGTGGTGAGGTGTTTTTAATTTTGTGGTGGTGAGGTGTTTTTCATTACGTGGTGGTGAGGTGTGTTGAATTATATGGTGGTGAAGTGTTTTTAATTACATGGTGGTGAGGTGTTTTAATTACGTGGTGGTGAGGTGTTTTTAATTTTGTGGTGGTGAGGTGTTTTTCATGACATGGTGGTCAGGTGTTTTTTAATAACGTGGTGGTGAGGTGTTTTCATTTACATGGTGGTGAGGTGTTTTTAATTATGTGGTGGTGTTGTGTTTTTAATTACATGGTGGTGGGGTGTTTTTAATTGTGTGGTGTTGAGGTGTTTTTAATTGCGTGGTGGTGAGGTGTTTTTAATTACGTTGTTGTGGGGTGTTTTTAATTCCATGGTGGTGAGTTTTTTTGAATTACGTGGTGGTGTTGTGCTTTTAATTACATGGTGGTGAGGTGTTTTTAATTACATGGTGGTGAGGTGTTTTAATTACGTGGTGTTGAGGTTTTTTATTGTGTGGTGGTGAGGTGTTTTTAATTATGTGGTGTTGAGGTGTTTTGAATTACGTGGTGATGAGGTGTTTTGAATTACGTGGTGGTGAGGTGTTTTTAATTTTGTGGTGGTGAGGTGTTTTTCATTACGTGGTGGTGAGGTGTGTTGAATTATATAGTGGTGAGGTGTTTTTAATTACATGGTGGTGAGGTGCTTTTTATTACGTGGTGGTGTTTTTAATTACGTGGTGGTGAGGTGTTTTTAATTATGTGTTGGTGAGGCGTTTTTAATTACGTGGTGGTGAGGTGTTTTGAATTACGTGGTGGTGAGGTGTTTTGAATTACGTGGTGGTGAGGTGTTTTGAATTACGTGGCGGTGATGTGTTTTGAATTACGTGTTTGTGAGGTGTTTTGAATTACGTGGTTGTGAGGTGTTTTTAATTACATGGTGGTGATGTGTGTTGAATTATGTGGTGGTGAGATGTTTTTAATTATGTGGTTTTGAGGTGTTTTGAATGACGTGGTGTTGAGGTGTTTTTGAATTGCATGGTGGTGAGGTGTTTTTAATTACGTGGTGTTGAGGTGTTTTTAATTACATGTTGGTGAGGTGTTTTTAATTACATTCTGGTGAGGTGTTTTTAATTACGTGTTGGTGAGGCGTTTTTAATTACGTGTTGGTGAGGCGTTTTTAATTACGTGTTGGTGAGGTGTTTTTAATTACGTGTTGGTGAGGTGTTTTTAATTACATGTTGGTGAGGTGTTTTTAATTACGTGGTGTTGAGGTGTTTTTTTGCGTGGTGGTGAGGTGTTTTTAATTACGTGGTGGTGAGGTGTTTTTTATTGCATGGTTGTGAGGTGTTTTTAATTGCATGGTGGTGAGGTGTTTTGAATTACGTGGTGGTGAGGTGTTTTGAATTATGTGGTGGTGAGGTGTTTTGAATTACGTGGTGGTGATGTGTTTTGAATTACGTGGTGGTGAGGTGTTTCGAATTACGTTGTGGTAAGGTGTTTTTAATTTCGTGTTGGTGAGATGTTTTTAATTATGTGGTTTTGAGGTGTTTTGAATGACGTGGTGTTGAGGTGTTTTTGAATTGCATGGCGGTGAGGTGTTTTTAATTACGTGGTGTTGAGGTGTTTTTAATTACATGTTGGTGAGGTGTTTTTAATTACATTCTGGTGAGGTGTTTTTAATGACGTGTTGGTGAGGTGTTTTTAATTACGTGTTGGTGAAATGTTTTTAATTATGTGGTATTGAGGTGTTTTTAATTGCGTGGTTGTGAGGAGTTTTGAATTACCTGGTGGTGAGGCGTTTTGAATTACGTGGTGGTGAGGTGTTTTTAATTAAATGTTGGTGAGGTGTTTTTAATGACGTGTTGGTGAGGTGTTTTTAATTACGTGTTGGTGAAATGTTTTTAATTATGTGGTATTGAGGTGTTTTGAATTACGTGGTGGTGAGGTGTTTTTAATTTTGTGGTGATGAGGTGTTTTTCATGACATGGTGGTCAGGTGTTTTTAATTACGTGGTGGTGAGGTGTTTTGAATTACATGGTGGTGATGTGTTTTGAATTATGTGGTGGTGAGGTGTTTTGAATTACGTGGTGGTGAGGTGTTTTGAATTACATGGCGGTGATGTGTTTTGAATTACGTGTTGGTGAGGTGTTTTGAATTACGTGGTTGTGAGGTGTTTTTAATTACATGGTGGTGATGTGTGTTGAATTATGTGGTGGTGAGGTGTTTTTAATTACATGGGTGTGAGGTGTTTTTAATGACGTGGTGTTGTAGTGTTTTTAATTACGTGTTGGTGAGGCGTTTTTAATTATGTGTTGGTGAGGAGTTTTCAATTACGTGTTGGTGAGGTGTTTTTAATTACGTGTTGGTGAGGTGTTTTTAATTACGTGTTGGTGAGGCGTTTTTAATTACGTGTTGGTGAGGCGTTTTTAATTACGTGTTGGTGAGGTGTTTTTAATTACGTGTTGGTGAGGTGTTTTTAATTACATGTTGGTGAGGTGTTTTTAATTACGTGGTGTTGAGGTGTTTTTTTGCGTGGTGGTGAGGTGTTTTTAATTACGTGGTGGTGAGGTGTTTTTTATTGCATGGTTGTGAGGTGTTTTTAATTGCATGGTGGTGAGGTGTTTTGAATTACGTGGTGGTGAGGTGTTTTGAATTATGTGGTGGTGAGGTGTTTTGAATTACGTGGTGGTGATGTGTTTTGAATTACGTGGTGGTGAGGTGTTTCGAATTACGTTGTGGTAAGGTGTTTTTAATTTCGTGTTGGTGAGATGTTTTTAATTATGTGGTTTTGAGGTGTTTTGAATGACGTGGTGTTGAGGTGTTTTTGAATTGCATGGCGGTGAGGTGTTTTTAATTACGTGGTGTTGAGGTGTTTTTAATTACATGTTGGTGAGGTGTTTTTAATTACATTCTGGTGAGGTGTTTTTAATGACGTGTTGGTGAGGTGTTTTTAATTACGTGTTGGTGAAATGTTTTTAATTATGTGGTATTGAGGTGTTTTTAATTGCGTGGTTGTGAGGAGTTTTGAATTACCTGGTGGTGAGGCGTTTTGAATTACGTGGTGGTGAGGTGTTTTTAATTAAATGTTGGTGAGGTGTTTTTAATGACGTGTTGGTGAGGTGTTTTTAATTACGTGTTGGTGAAATGTTTTTAATTATGTGGTATTGAGGTGTTTTGAATTACGTGGTGGTGAGGTGTTTATAATTTTGTGGTGATGAGGTGTTTTTCATGACATGGTGGTCAGGTGTTTTTAATTACGTGGTGGTGAGGTGTTTTGAATTACATGGTGGTGATGTGTTTTGAATTATGTGGTGGTGAGGTGTTTTGAATTACGTGGTGGTGAGGTGTTTTGAATTACATGGCGGTGATGTGTTTTGAATTACGTGTTGGTGAGGTGTTTTGAATTACGTGGTTGTGAGGTGTTTTTAATTACATGGTGGTGATGTGTGTTGAATTATGTGGTGGTGAGGTGTTTTTAATTACATGGGTGTGAGGTGTTTTTAATGACGTGGTGTTGTAGTGTTTTTAATTACGTGTTGGTGAGGCGTTTTGAATTATGTGTTGGTGAGGAGTTTTCAATTACGTGTTGGTGAGGTGTTTTTAATTACGTGTTGGTGAGGTGTTTTTAATTACGTGTTGGTGAGGCGTTTTTAATTACGTGTTGGTGAGGCGTTTTTAATTACGTGTTGGTGAGGTGTTTTTAATTACGTGTTGGTGAGGTGTTTTTAATTACATGTTGGTGAGGTGTTTTTAATTACGTGGTGTTGAGGTGTTTTTTTGCGTGGTGGTGAGGTGTTTTTAATTACGTGGTGGTGAGGTGTTTTTTATTGCATGGTTGTGAGGTGTTTTTAATTGCATGGTGGTGAGGTGTTTTGAATTACGTGGTGGTGAGGTGTTTTGAATTATGTGGTGGTGAGGTGTTTTGAATTACGTGGTGGTGATGTGTTTTGAATTACGTGGTGGTGAGGTGTTTCGAATTACGTTGTGGTAAGGTGTTTTTAATTTCGTGTTGGTGAGATGTTTTTAATTACGTGGTTTTGAGGTGTTTTGAATGACGTGGTGTTGAGGTGTTTTTGAATTGCATGGTGGTGAGGTGTTTTTAATTACGTGGTGTTGAGGTGTTTTTAATTACATGTTGGTGAGGTGTTTTTAATTACATGCTGGTGAGGTGTTTTTAATGACGTGTTGGTGAGGTGTTTTTAATTACGTGTTGGTGAAATGTTTTTAATTATGTGGTATTGAGGTGTTTTTAATTGCGTGGTTGTGAGGAGTTTTGAATTACCTGGTGGTGACGCGTTTTGAATTACGTGGTGGTGAGGAGTTTTGAATTACGTGGTGGTGAGGTGTTTTGAATTACATAGGGGTGAGATGTTTTTAGTTACGTGTTGGTGAGGTGTTTTTAATTAAATGTTGGTGAGGTGTTTTTAATGACGTGTTGGTGAGGTGTTTTTAATTACGTGTTGGTGAAATGTTTTTAATTATGTGGTATTGAGGTGTTTTTAATTGCGTGGTTGTGAGGCGTTTTGAATAACGTGGTGGTGAGGTGTTTTTAATTATGTGTTGGTGAGGTGTTTTTAATTACGTGGTGGTGAGGTGTTTTTAATTACGTGGTGGTGAGGTGTTTTGAATAACGTGGTGGTGATGTGTTTTGAATTACGTGGTGGTGAGGTGTTTTGAATTATGTGGTGGTGAGGTGTTTTAATTACGTGGTGGTGAGGTGTTTTTAATTTTGTGGTGGTGAGGTGTTTTTCATGACATGGTGGTCAGGTGTTTTTAATTACGTGGTGGTGAGGTGTTTTTAATTATGTGGTGGTGAGGTGTTTTTAATTACTTGGTGGTGAGGTGTTTTTAATTATGCCGTGGTGAGGTGTTTTTAATTACGTGGTGGTGAGGTGTTTTTAATTACATGGTGGTGAGGTGTTTTTAATTACGTGGTGGTGAGGTGTTTTTAATTACGTGTTGGTGAGGTGTTTATAATTACGTGTTGGTGAGGTGTTTTTAATTACATGCTGGTGAGGTGTTTTTAATGACGTGTTGGTGAGGTGTTTTTAATTACGTGTTGGTGAAATGTTTTTAATTATGTGGTATTGAGGTGTTTTTAATTGCGTGGTTGTGAGGCGTTTTGAATTACCTGGTTGTGAGGAGTTTTGAATTACGTGGTGGTGTTTTTATTTACGTGGTGGTGAGGTGTTTTTAATTATGTGTTGGTGAGGTGTTTTTATTTACATGGTGGTGAGGTGTTTTTAATTACATGGTGGTGAGGTGTTTTTAATTACGTTTTGGTGAGGTTTTTAATTATGTGGTGGTGAGGTGTTTTAATAACGTGTTGGTGAGGTATTTTAATTATGTGTTGGTGAGGTATTTTTAATAATGTGTTGTTGAGGTGTTTTTAATTATGTGTTGGTGAGGTGTTTTTAATTACGTGGTGTTGAGGTTTTTTGTTGCGTGGTGGTGAGGTTTTTAATTATGTGGTGGTGAGGTGTTTTGAATTACGTGATGGTGAGGTGTTTTTAATTTTGTGGTGGTGAGGTGTTTTTCATTACGTGGTGGTGAGGTGTGTTGAATTATATGGTGGTGAAGTGTTTTTAATTACATGGTGGTGAGGTGTTTTTAATTACGTGGTGGTGTTTTTATTTACGTGGTGGTGAGGTGTTTTTAATTATGTGTTGGTGAGGTGTTTTAATTACGTGGTGGTGAGGTGTTTTGAATTACGTGGTGGTGAGGTGTTTTGATTTATGTGGTGGTGATGTGTTTTGAATTACGTGGTGGTGAGGTGTTTTGAATTACGTGGTGGTGAGGTGTTTTTAATTTTGTGGTGGTGAGGTGTTTTTCATGTCATGGTGGTCAGGTGTTTTTAATTACGTGGTGGTGAGGTGTTTTGAATTACATGGTGGTGATGTGTTTTGAATTATGTGGTGGTGAGGTGTTTTTAATTACATGGTGGTGAGGTGTTTTTAATTACATGGAGGTGAGGTGTTTTTAATTACGTGTTGGTGAGGTGTTTTTAATTACGTGTTGGTGAGGTGTTTTTAATTACGTGGTGGTGAGGTGTTTTTAATTACGTGGTGGTGAGGTGTTTTTAATTTGGTGGTGGTGAGGTGCTTTTTAATTATGTGGTGGTGAGGTGTTTTCAATTACATGGTGGTGAGGTGTTTTTAATTATGTGGTGGTGTTGTGTTTTTAATTACATGGTGGTGAGGTGTTTTTAATTGTGTGGTGGTGAGGTGTTTTTAATTACGTTGTTGTGAGGTGTTTTTAATTACGTGGTGGTGAGGTGTTTTTAATTACGTGGTGGTGAGGTGTTTTGAATTATGTGGTGGTGGTGATGTGTGTTGAATTACATGGTGGTGAGGTGTTTTAATTACGTGTTGGTGAGCTGTTTTTAATAATGTGTTGTTGAGGTGTTTTTAATTACGTGTTGGTGAGGTGTTTTTAATTATGTGGTGTTGATGTTTTTATTGCGTGGTGGTGAGGTGTTTTTCCTTATGTGGTAGTGAGGTGTGTTGAATTATATGGTGGTGAGGTGTTTTTAATTACATGGTGGTGAGGTGTTTTTAATTATGTGGTGGTGTTTTTATTTACGTGGTGGTGAGGTGTTTTTAATTATGTGTTGGTGAGGTGTTTTTAATTACGTGGTGGTGAGGTGTTTTGAATTACATGGTGGTGAGGTGTTTTGAATAACGTGGTGGAGATGTGTTTTGAATTACGTGGTGGTGAGGTGTTTTGAATTACGTGGTGGTGAGGTGTTTTAATTATGTGGTGGTGAGGTGTTTTTAATTTTGTGGTGGTGAGGTGTTTTTCATGACATGGTGGTCAGGTGTTTTTAATTACGTGGTGGTGAGGTGTTTTTAATCATGTGTTGTTGAGGTGTTTTTAATTACGTGTTGGTGAGGTGTTTTTAATTAGGTGGTGTTGAGGTTTTTTATTGTGTGGTGGTGAGGTGTTTTTCCTTATGTGGTAGTGAGGTGTGTTGAATTATATGGTGGTGAGGTGTTTTTAATTATGTGGTGGTGTTTTTATTTTCGTGGTGGTGAGGTGTTTTTAATTATGTTTTGGTGAGGTGTTTTTAATTACGTGGTGGTGAGGTGTTTTGAATTACATGGTGGTGAGGTGTTTTGAATAACGTGGTGGTGATGTGTTTTGAATTACGTGGTGGTGAGGTGTTTTGAATTACGTGGTGGTGAGGTGTTTTAATTATGTGGTGGTGAGGTGTTTTTAATTTTGTGGTCGTGAGGTGTTTTTCATGACATGGTGGTCAGGTGTTTTTAATTACATGGGTGTGAGGTGTTTTTAATGACGTGGTGTTGTAGTGTTTTTAATTACGTGTTGGTGAGATGTTTTTAATGACGTGTTGGTGACATGTTTTTAATGACGTGTTGGTGAGGTGTTTTTAATTACATGTTGGTGAAATGTTTTTAATTATGTGGTGTTGAGGTGTTTTTAATTGCATGGTTGTGAGGAGTTTTGAATTACGTGGTGGTGAGGTGTTTTGAATTACGTGGTGGTGAGGTGTTTTGAATTACATAGTGGTGAGATGTTTTTAGTTACGTGTTGGTGAGGTGTTTTGAATTACGTGGTGGTGAGGTGTTTTGAATTATGTGGTGGTGATGTGTTTTGAATTACGTGGTGGTGAGGTATTTTTAATTACATGTTAGTGAGGTGTTTTTAATTACGTGTTGGTGAGGTGTTTTTAATTACGTGGTGGTGAGGTGTTTTTAATTATGTGTTAGTGAGGTGTTTTTAATTTGGTGGTGGTGAGGTGTTTTTAATTATGTGGTGGTGAGGTGTTTTCAATTACATGGTGGTGAGGTGTTTTTAATTACGTGGTGGTGGGGTGTTTTTAATTGTGTGGTGTTGAGGTGTTTTTAATTGCATGGTGGTGAGGTGTTTTTAATCACGTTGTTGTGAGGGGTTTTTAATTACATGGTGGTGAGGTGTTTTGAATTACATGGTGCTGGTGATGTGTGTTGAATTACATGGTGGTGAGGTGTTTGTAATTATGTGGTGGTGTTGTGTTTTTAATTACGTGGTGGTGAGGTGTTTTTAATTATGCGGTGGTGAGTTGTTTTTAATTACGTTTTGGTGAGGTTTTTAATTACGTGGTGGTGAGGTGTTTTAATAACGTGTTGATGAGGTATTTTAATTACGTGTTGGTGAGGTATTTTTAATAATGTGTTGTTGAGGTGTTTTTAATTACGTGTTGGTGAGGTGTTTTTAATGACGTGGTGTTGAGGTTTTTTATTGCGTGGTGGTGAGGTTTTTAATTACGTGGTGGTGAGGTGTTTTGAATTACGTGGTGGTGAGGTGTTTTTAATTTTGTGGTGGTGAGGTGTTTTTCATTACGTGGTGGTGAGGTGTGTTGAATTATATGGTGGTGAAGTGTTTTTAATTACATGGTGGTGAGGTGTTTTAATTACGTGGTGGTGAGGTGTTTTTAATTTTGTGGTGGTGAGGTGTTTTTCATGACATGGTGGTCAGGTGTTTTTTAATAACGTGGTGGTGAGGTGTTTTCATTTACATGGTGGTGAGGTGTTTTTAATTATGTGGTGGTGTTGTGTTTTTAATTACATGGTGGTGGGGTGTTTTTAATTGTGTGGTGTTGAGGTGTTTTTAATTGCGTGGTGGTGAGGTGTTTTTAATTACGTTGTTGTGGGGTGTTTTTAATTCCATGGTGGTGAGTTTTTTTGAATTACGTGGTGGTGTTGTGCTTTTAATTACATGGTGGTGAGGTGTTTTTAATTACATGGTGGTGAGGTGTTTTAATTACGTGGTGTTGAGGTTTTTTATTGTGTGGTGGTGAGGTGTTTTTAATTATGTGGTGTTGAGGTGTTTTGAATTACGTGGTGATGAGGTGTTTTGAATTACGTGGTGGTGAGGTGTTTTTAATTTTGTGGTGGTGAGGTGTTTTTCATTACGTGGTGGTGAGGTGTGTTGAATTATATAGTGGTGAGGTGTTTTTAATTACATGGTGGTGAGGTGCTTTTTATTACGTGGTGGTGTTTTTAATTACGTGGTGGTGAGGTGTTTTTAATTATGTGTTGGTGAGGTGTTTTTAATTACGTGGTGGTGAGGTGTTTTGAATTACGTGGTGGTGAGGTGTTTTGAATTACGTGGTGGTGAGGTGTTTTGAATTACGTGGCGGTGATGTGTTTTGAATTACGTGTTTGTGAGGTGTTTTGAATTACGTGGTTGTGAGGTGTTTTTAATTACATGGTGGTGATGTGTGTTGAATTATGTGGTGGTGAGGTGTTTTTAATTACATGGGTGTGAGGTGTTTTTAATGACGTGGTGTTGTAGTGTTTTTAATTACGTGTTGGTGAGGCGTTTTTAATTATGTGTTGGTGAGGAGTTTTCAATTACGTGTTGGTGAGGTGTTTTTAATTACGTGTTGGTGAGGTGTTTTTAATTACATGTTGGTGAGGCGTTTTTAATTATGTGTTGGTGAGGCGTTTTTAATTACGTGTTGGTGAGGTGTTTTTAATTACGTGTTGGTGAGGTGTTTTAATTACGTGTTGGTGAGGTGTTTTTAATTACGTGGTGTTGAGGTGTTTTTTGCATGGTGGTGAGGTGTTTTTAATTACGTGGTGGTGAGGTGTTTTTTATTGCATGGTTGTGAGGTGTTTTTAATTGCATGGTGGTGAGGTGTTTTGAATTACGTGGTGGTGAGGTGTTTTGAATTATGTGGTGGTGAGGTGTTTTGAATTACGTGGTGGAGAGGTGTTTCTAATTACGTTGTGGTAAGGTGTTTTTAATTTCGTGTTGGTGAGATGTTTTTAATTACGTGGTTTTGAGGTGTTTTGAATGACGTGGTGTTGAGGTGTTTTTGAATTGCATGGTGGTGAGGTGTTTTTAATTACGTGGTGTTGAGGTGTTTTTAATTACATGTTGGTGAGGTGTTTTTAATTACATGCTGGTGAGGTGTTTTTAATGACGTGTTGGTGAGGTGTTTTTAATTACGTGTTGGTGAAATGTTTTTAATTATGTGGTATTGAAGTGTTTTTAATTGCGTGGTTGTGAGGAGTTTTGAATTACGTGGTGGTGAGGTGTTTTGAATTACATAGGGGTGAGATGTTTTTAGTTACGTGTTGGTGAGGTGTTTTTAATTAAATGTTGGTGAGGTGTTTTTAATGACGTGTTGGTGAGGTGTTTTTAATTACGTGTTGGTGAAATGTTTTTAATTATGTGGTATTGAGGTGTTTTTAATTGCGTGGTTGTGAGGCGTTTTTAATTACGTGGTGGTGAGGTGTTTTGAATAACGTGGTGGTGATGTGTTTTGAATTACGTGGTGGTGAGGTGTTTTGAATTATGTGGTGGTGAGGTGTTTTAATTACGTGGTGGTGAGGTGTTTTTAATTTTTTGGTGGTGAGGTGTTTTTCATGACATGGTGGTTAGGTGTTTTTAATTACGTGGAGGTGAGGTGTTTTTAATTATGTGGTGGTGAGGTGTTTTTAATTACTTGGTGGTGAGGTGTTTTTAATTACGTCGTGGTGAGGTGTTTTTAATTACGTGGTGGTGAGGTGTTTTTAATTACATGGTGGTGAGGTGTTTTTAATTATGTGGTGGTGAGGTGTTTTTAATTATGTGTTGGTGAGGTGTTTATAATTACGTGTTGGTGAGGTGTTTTTAATTACATGCTGGTGAGGTGTTTTTAATGACGTGTTGGTGAGGTGTTTTTAATTACGTGTTGGTGAAATGTTTTTAATTATGTGGTATTGAGGTGTTTTTAATTGCGTGGTTGTGAGGAGTTTTGAATTACCTGGTTGTGAGGAGTTTTGAATTACGTGGTGGTGAGGAGTTTTGAATTATGTGGTGGTGAGGTGTTTTGAATTACATAGTGGTGAGATGTTTTTAGTTACGTGTTGGTGAGGTTTTTTGAATTATGTGGTGGTGAGGTGTTTTGAATTACGTGGTGGTGATGTGTTTTGAATTACATGTTGGTGAGGTGTTTTTAATTACGTGGTGGTGAGGTGTTTTTAATTATGTGTTAGTGAGGTGTTTTTAATTTGGTGGTGGTGAGGTGTTTTTAATTACGTGGTGGTGAGGTGTTTTCATTTACATGGTGGTGAGGTGTTTTTAATTATGTGGTGGTGTTGTGTTTTTAATTACATGGTGGTGATGTGTTTTTAATTGTGTGGTGTTGAGCTGTTTTTAATTGCGTGGTGGTGAGGTGTTTTTAATGACGTTGTTGTGGGGTGTTTTTAATTCCATGGTGGTGAGGTTTTTTGAATTATGTGGTGGTGTTGTGCTTTTAATTACGTGGTGGTGAGGTGTTTTTCATTTTGTGGTGGTGAGGTGTGTTGAATTATATGGTGGTGAAGTGTTTTTAATTACATGGTGGTGAGGTGTTTTTAATTACGTGGTGGTGTTTTTATTTACGTGGTGGTGAGGTGTTTTTAATTATGTGTTGGTGAGGTGTTTTAATTACGTGGTGGTGAGGTGTTTTGAATTACGTGGTGGTGAGGTGTTTTGAATTATGTGGTGGTGATGTGTTTTGAATTACGTGGTGGTGAGGTGTTTTGAATTACGTGGTGGTGAGGTGTTTTGAATTACGTGGTGGTGAGGTGTTTTTAATTTTGTGGTGGTGAGGTGTTTTTCATGACATGGTGGTCAGGTGTTTTTAATTACGTGGTGGTGAGGTGTTTTGAATTACATGGTGGTGATGTGTTTTGAATTATGTGGTGGTGAGGTGTTTTGAATTACGTGGTGGTGAGGTGTTTTGAATTACATGGCGGTGATGTGTTTTGAATTACGTGTTGGTGAGGTGTTTTGAATTACGTGGTTGTGAGGTGTTTTTAATTACATGGTGGTGATGTGTGTTGAATTATGTGGTGGTGAGGTGTTTTCAATTACGTGTTGGTGAGGTGTTTTTAATTACGTGTTGGTGAGGTGTTTTTAATTACGTGTTGGTGAGGCGTTTTTAATTACGTGTTGGTGAGGAGTTTTTAATTACGTGTTGGTGAGGCGTTTTTAATTACGTGTTGTTGAGGTGTTTTTAATTACGTGTTGGTGAGGTGTTTTTAATTACATGTTGGTGAGGTGTTTTTAATTACGTGGTGTTGAGGTGTTTTTTTGCGTGGTGGTGAGGTGTTTTTAATTACGTGGTGGTGAGGTGTTTTTTATTGCATGGTTGTGAGGTGTTTTTAATTGCATGGTGGTGAGGTGTTTTGAATTACGTGGTGGTGAGGTGTTTTGAATTATGTGGTGGTGAGATGTTTTGAATTACGTGGTGGTGATGTGTTTTGAATTACGTGGTGGTGAGGTGTTTCGAATTACGTTGTGGTAAGGTGTTTTTAATTTCGTGTTGGTGAGATGTTTTTAATTACGTGGTTTTGAGGTGTTTTGAATGACGTGGTGTTGAGGTGTTTTTGAATTGCATGGTGGTGAGGTGTTTTTAATTACGTGGTGTTGAGGTGTTTTTAATTACATGTTGGTGAGGTGTTTTTAATTACATGCTGGTGAGGTGTTTTTAATGACGTGTTGGTGAGGTGTTTTTAATTACGTGTTGGTGAAATGTTTTTAATTATGTGGTGTTGAGGTGTTTTTAATTGCGTGGTTGTGAGGAGTTTTGAATTACCTGGTGGTGAGGCGTTTTGAATTACGTGGTGGTGAGGAGTTTTGAATTACGTGGTGGTGAGGTGTTTTGAATTACATAGGGGTGAGATGTTTTTAGTTACGTGTTGGTGAGGTGTTTTTAATTAAATGTTGGTGAGGTGTTTTTAATGACGTGTTGGTGAGGTGTTTTTAATTACGTGTTGGTGAATTTTTTTTAATTATGTGGTATTGAGGTGTTTTGAATTACGTGGTGGTGAGGTGTTTTTAATTTTGTGGTGGTGAGGTGTTTTTCATGACATGGTGGTCAGGTGTTTTGAATTACGTGGTGGTGAGGTGTTTTGAATTACATGGTGGTGATGTGTTTTGAATTATGTGGTGGTGAGGTGTTTTGAATTACGTGGTGGTGAGGTGTTTTGAATTACGTGGCGGTGATGTGTTTTGAATTACGTGTTGGTGAGGTGTTTTGAATTACGTGGTTGTGAGGTGTTTTTAATTACATGGAGGTGATGTGTGTTGAATTATGTGGTGGTGAGGTGTTTTTAATTACATGGGTGTGAGGTGTTTTTAATGACGTGGTGTTGTAGTGTTTTTAATTACGTGTTGGTGATGCGTTTTTAATTATGTGTTGGTGAGGAGTTTTCAATTACGTGTTGGTGAGGTGTTTTTAATTACGTGTTGGTGAGGTGTTTTTAATTACGTGTTGGTGAGGCGTTTTTAATTACGTGTTGGTGAGGCGTTTTTAATTACGTGTTGGTGAGGTGTTTTTAATTACGTGTTGGTGAGGTGTTTTTAATTACATGTTGGTGAGGTGTTTTTAATTACGTGGTGTTGAGGTGTTTTTTGCGTGGTGGTGAGGTGTTTTTAATTACGTGGTGGTGAGGTGTTTTTTATTGCATGGTTGTGAGGTGTTTTTAATTGCATGGTGGTGAGGTGTTTTGAATTACGTGGTGGTGAGGTGTTTTGAATTATGTGGTGGTGAGGTGTTTTGAATTACGTGGTGGTGATGTGTTTTGAATTACGTGGTGGTGAGGTGTTTCGAATTACGTTGTGGTAAGGTGTTTTTAATTTAGTGTTGGTGAGATGTTTCTAATTAGGTGGTTTTGAGGTGTTTTGAATGACGTGGTGTTGAGGTGTTTTTGAATTGCATGGTGGTGAGGTGTTTTTAATTACGTGGTGTTGAGGTGTTTTTAATTACATGTTGGTGAGGTGTTTTAATTACATGCTGGTGAGGTGTTTTTAATGACGTGTTGGTGAGGTGTTTTTAATTACGTGTTGGTGAAATGTTTTTAATTATGTGGTATTGAGGTGTTTTTAATTGTGTGGTTGTGAGGAGTTTTGAATTACCTGGTGGTGAGGCGTTTTGAATTACGTGGTGGTGAGGAGTTTTGAATTACGTGGTGGTGAGGTGTTTTGAATTACATAGGGGTGAGATGTTTTTAGTTACGTGTTCGTGAGGTGTTTTTAATTAAATGTTGGTGAGGTGTTTTTAATGACGTGTTGGTGAGGTGTTTTTAATTACGTGTTGGTGAAATGTTTTTAATTATGTGGTATTGAGGTGTTTTTAATTGCGTGGTTGTGAGGCGTTGTGAATAACGTGGTGGTGAGGTGTTTTTAATTATGTGTTGGTGAGGTGTTTTTAATTACGTGGTGGTGAGGTGTTTTTAATTACGTGGTGGTGAGGTGTTTTGAATAACGTGGTGGTGATGTGTTTTGAATTACGTGGTGGTGAGGTGTTTTGAATTATGTGGTGGTGAGGTGTTTTAATTACGTGGTGGTGAGGTGTTTTTAATTTTGTGGTGGTGAGGTGTTTTTCATGACATGGTGGTCAGGTGTTTTTAATTACGTGGTGGTGAGGTGTTTTTAATTACGTGGTGGTGAGGTGTTTTTAATTACTTGGTGGTGAGGTGTTTTTAATTATGCCGTGGTGAGGTGTTTTTAATTATGTGGTGGTGAGGTGTTTTTAATTACATGGTGGTGAGGTGTTTTTAATTACGTGGTGGTGAGGTGTTTTTAATTACGTGTTGGTGAGGTGTTTATAATTACGTGTTGGTGAGGTGTTTTTAATTACATGCTGGTGAGGTGTTTTTAATGACGTGTTGGTGAGGTGTTTTTAATTACGTGTTGGTGAAATGTTTTTAATTATGTGGTATTGAGGTGTTTTTAATTGCGTGGTTGTGAGGCGTTTTGAATTACCTGGTTGTGAGGAGTTTTGAAATACGTGGTGGTGAGGAGTTTTGAATTATGTGGTGGTGAGGTGTTTTGAATTACATAGTGGTGAGATGTTTTTAGTTACGTGTCGGTGAGGTGTTTTTAATTAAATGTTGGTGAGGTGTTTTTAATGACGTGTTGGTGAGGTGTTTTTAATTACGTGTTGGTGAAATGTTTTTATTATGTGGTATTGAGGTGTTTTTAATTGCGTGGTTGTGAGGAGTTTTGAATTACCTGGTTGTGAGGAGTTTTCAATTACGTGGTGGTGAGGAGTTTTGAATTACGTGGTGGTGAGGTGTTTTGAATTACATAGTGGTGAGATGTTTTTAGTTACGTGTTGGTGAGGTTTTTTGAATTATGTGGTGGTGAGGTGTTTTGAATTACGTGGTGGTGATGTGTTTTGAATTACGTGTTGGTGAGGTGTTTTTTAATTACGTGGTGGTGAGGTGTTTTTAATTATGTGTTAGTGAGGTGTTTTTAATTTGGTGGTGGTGAGGTGTTTTTTAATTACGTGGTGGTGAGGCGTTTTCATTTACATGGTGGTGAGGTGTTTTTAATTATGTGGTGGTGTTGTGTTTTTAATTACATGGTGGTGATGTGTTTTTAATTGTGTGGTGTTGAGGTGTTTTTAATTGCGTGGTGGTGAGGTGTTTTTAATGACGTTGTTGTGGGGTGTTTTTAATTCCATGGTGGTGAGGTTTTTTGAATTACGTGGTGGTGTTGTGCTTTTAATTACGTGGTGGTGAGGTGTTTTTCATTACGTGGTGGTGAGGTGTGTTGAATTATATGGTGGTGAAGTGTTTTTAATTACATGGTGGTGAGGTGTTTTTAATTACGTGGTGGTGTTTTTATTTACGTGGTGGTGAGGTGTTTTTAATTATGTGTTGGTGAGGTGTTTTAATTACGTGGTGGTGAGGTGTTTTGAATTATGTGGTGGTGATGTGTTTTGAATTACATGGTGGTGAGGTGTTTTTAATTACGTGGTGGTGAGGTGTTTTTAATTACGTGGTGGTGAGGTGTTTTTAATTACGTGTTGGTGAGGTGTTTATAATTACGTGTTGGTGAGGTGTTTTTAATTACGTGGTGGTGAGGTGTTTTTAATTACGTGGTGGTGAGGTGTTTTTAATTACTTGGTGGTGAGGTGTTTTTAATTATGCCGTGGTGAGGTGTTTTTAATTATGTGGTGGTGAGGTGTTTTTAATTACATGGTGGTGAGGTGTTTTTAATTACGTGGTGGTGAGGTGTTTTTAATTACGTGTTGGTGAGGTGTTTATAATTACGTGTTGGTGAGGTGTTTTTAATTACATGCTGGTGAGGTGTTTTTAATGACGTGTTGGTGAGGTGTTTTTAATTACGTGTTGGTGAAATGTTTTTAATTATGTGGTATTGAGGTGTTTTTAATTGCGTGGTTGTGAGGCGTTTTGAATTACCTGGTTGTGAGGAGTTTTGAATTACGTGGTGGTGAGGAGTTTTGAATTATGTGGTGGTGAGGTGTTTTGAATTACATAGTGGTGAGATGTTTTTAGTTACGTGTCGGTGAGGTGTTTTTAATTAAATGTTGGTGAGGTGTTTTTAATGACGTGTTGGTGAGGTGTTTTTAATTACGTGTTGGTGAAATGTTTTTATTATGTGGTATTGAGGTGTTTTTAATTGCGTGGTTGTGAGGAGTTTTGAATTACCTGGTTGTGAGGAGTTTTCAATTACGTGGTGGTGAGGAGTTTTGAATTACGTGGTGGTGAGGTGTTTTGAATTACATAGTGGTGAGGTGTTTTTAATTATGTGTTAGTGAGGTGTTTTTAATTTGGTGGTGGTGAGGTGTTTTTTAATTACGTGGTGGTGATGTGTTTTGAATTACGTGTTGGTGAGGTGTTTTTTAATTACGTGGTGGTGAGGTGTTTTTAATTATGTGTTAGTGAGGTGTTTTTAATTTGGTGGTGGTGAGGTGTTTTTTAATTACGTGGTGGTGAGGTGTTTTCATTTACATGGTGGTGAGGTGTTTTTAATTATGTGGTGGTGTTGTGTTTTTAATTACATGGTGGTGATGTGTTTTTAATTGTGTGGTGTTGAGGTGTTTTTAATTGCGTGGTGGTGAGGTGTTTTTAATGACGTTGTTGTGGGGTGTTTTTAATTCCATGGTGGTGAGGTTTTTTGAATTACGTGGTGGTGTTGTGCTTTTAATTACGTGGTGGTGAGGTGTTTTTCATTACGTGGTGGTGAGGTGTGTTGAATTATATGGTGGTGAAGTGTTTTTAATTACATGGTGGTGAGGTGTTTTTAATTACATGGTGGTGTTTTTATTTACGTGGTGGTGAGGTGTTTTTAATTATGTGTTGGTGAGGTGTTTTAATTACGTGGTGGTGAGGTGTTTTGAATTATGTGGTGGTGATGTGTTTTGAATTACGTGGTGGTGAGGTGTTTTTAATTACGTGGTGGTGAGGTGTTTTTAATTTTGTGGTGGTGAGGTGTTTTTCATGACATGGTGGTCAGGTGTTTTTAATTACGTGGTGGTGAGGTGTTTTGAATTACATGGTGGTGATGTGTTTTGAATTATGTGGTGGTGAGGTGTTTTTAATTACATGGTGGTGAGGTGTTTTTAATTACATGGAGGTGAGGTGTTTTTAAATACGTGTTGGTGAGGTGTTTTTAATTACATGTTGGTGAGGTGTTTTTAATTACGTGGTGGTGAGGTGTTTTTAATTTGGTGGTGGTGAGGTGTTTTTTAATTATGTGCTGGTGAGGTGTTTTCAATTACAAGGTGGTGAGGTGTTTTTAATTATGTGGTGGTGTTGTGTTTTTAATTACATGGTGGTGAGGTGTTTTTAATTGTGTGGTGTTGAGGTGTTTTTAATTGTGTGGTGGTGAGGTGTTTTTAATTTTGTGGTGGTGAGGTGTTTTTCATTACGTGGTGGTGAGGTGTGTTGAATTATATGGTGGTGAAGTGTTTTTAATTACATGGTGGTGAGGTGTTTTTAATTACGTGGTGGTGTTTTTATTTACGTGGTGGTGAGGTTTTTAATTATGTGGTGGTGAGGTGTTTTGAATTACGTGATGGTGAGGTGTTTTTAATTTTGTGGTGGTGAGGTGTTTTTCATTACGTGGTGGTGAGGTGTGTTGAATTATATGGTGGTGAAGTGTTTTTAATTACATGGTGGTGAGGTGTTTTTAATTACATGGTGGTGTTTTTATTTACGTGGTGGTGAGGTGTTTTTAATTATGTGTTGGTGAGGTGTTTTAATTACGTGGTGGTGAGGTGTTTTGAATTACGTGGTGGTGAGGTGTTTTGAATTATGTGGTGGTGATGTGTTTTGAATTACGTGGTGGTGAGGTGTTTTGAATTACGTGGTGGTGAGGTGTTTTTAATTACGTGGTGGTGAGGTGTTTTTAATTTTGTGGTGGTGAGGTGTTTTTCATGTCATGGTGGTCAGGTGTTTTTAATTACGTGGTGGTGAGGTGTTTTGAATTACATGGTGGTGATGTGTTTTGAATTATGTGGTGGTGAGGTGTTTTTAATTACATGGTGGTGAGGTGTTTTTAATTACATGGAGGTGAGGTGTTTTTAATTACGTGTTGGTGAGGTGTTTTTAATTACGTGTTGGTGAGGTGTTTTTAATTACGTGGTGGTGAGGTGTTTTTAATTACGTGGTGGTGAGGTGTTTTTAATTTGGTGGTGGTGAGGTGCTTTTTAATTATGTGGTGGTGAGGTGTTTTCAATTACATGGTGGTGAGGTGTTTTTAATTATGTGGTGGTGTTGTGTTTTTAATTACATGGTGGTGAGGTGTTTTTAATTGTGTGGTGGTGAGGTGTTTTTAATTACGTTGTTGTGAGGTGTTTTTAATTACGTGGTGGTGAGGTGTTTTGAATTACGTGGTGGTGAGGTGTTTTTAATTATGTGGTGGTGGTGATGTGTGTTGAATTACATGGTGGTGAGGTGTTTTAATTACGTGTTGGTGAGCTGTTTTTAATAATGTGTTGTTGAGGTGTTTTTAATTACGTGTTGGTGAGGTGTTTTTAATTATGTGGTGTTGATGTTTTTATTGCGTGGTGGTGAGGTGTTTTTCCTTATGTGGTAGTGAGGTGTGTTGAATTATATGGTGGTGAGGTGTTTTTAATTACATGGTGGTGAGGTGTTTTTAATTATGTGGTGGTGTTTTTATTTACGTGGTGGTGAGGTGTTTTTAATTATGTGTTGGTGAGGTGTTTTTAATTACGTGGTGGTGAGGTGTTTTGAATTACATGGTGGTGAGGTGTTTTGAATAACGTGGTGGTGATGTGTTTTGAATTACGTGGTGGTGAGGTGTTTTGAATTACGTGGTGGTGAGGTGTTTTAATTATGTGGTGGTGAGGTGTTTTTAATTTTGTGGTGGTGAGGTGTTTTTCATGACATGGTGGTCAGGTGTTTTTAATTACGTGGTGGTGAGGTGTTTTTAATTACGTGGTGGTGAGGTGTTTTTAATTACGTGGTGGTGAGGTGTTTTTAATTACGTGTTGGTGAGGTGTTTTAATTACGTGTTGGTGAGCTGTTTTTAATCATGTGTTGTTGAGGTGTTTTTAATTACGTGTTGGTGAGGTGTTTTTAATTAGGTGGTGTTGAGGTTTTTTATTGTGTGGTGGTGAGGTGTTTTTCCTTATGTGGTAGTGAGGTGTGTTGAATTATATGGTGGTGAGGTGTTTTTAATTATGTGGTGGTGTTTTTATTTTCGTGGTGGTGAGGTGTTTTTAATTATGTTTTGGTGAGGTGTTTTTAATTACGTGGTGGTGAGGTGTTTTGAATTACATGGTGGTGAGGTGTTTTGAATAACGTGGTGGTGATGTGTTTTGAATTACGTGGTGGTGAGGTGTTTTGAATTACGTGGTGGTGAGGTGTTTTAATTATGTGGTGGTGAGGTGTTTTTAATTTTGTGGTCGTGAGGTGTTTTTCATGACATGGTGGTCAGGTGTTTTTAATTACATGGGTGTGAGGTGTTTTTAATGACGTGGTGTTGTAGTGTTTTTAATTACGTGTTGGTGAGATGTTTTTAATGACGTGTTGGTGACATGTTTTTA
Source organism: Myxine glutinosa (assembly GCF_964187855.1). Taxonomy (NCBI): domain Eukaryota; kingdom Metazoa; phylum Chordata; class Myxini; order Myxiniformes; family Myxinidae; genus Myxine; species Myxine glutinosa. Next base: position 128,663,058 of record NC_136263.1, read on the forward strand.
ATGACGTGTTGGTGAGGTGTTTTTAATTACATGTTGGTGAAATGTTTTTAATTATGTGGTGTTGAGGTGTTTTTAATTGCATGGTTGTGAGGAGTTTTGAATTACGTGGTGGTGAGGTGTTTTGAATTACGTGGTGGTGAGGTGTTTTGAATTACATAGTGGTGAGATGTTTTTAGTTACGTGTTGGTGAGGTGTTTTGAATTACGTGGTGGTGAGGTGTTTTGAATTATGTGGTGGTGATGTGTTTTGAATTACGTGGTGGTGAGGTATTTTTAATTACATGTTAGTGAGGTGTTTTTAATTACGTGTTGGTGAGGTGTTTTTAATTACGTGGTGGTGAGGTGTTTTTAATTATGTGTTAGTGAGGTGTTTTTAATTTGGTGGTGGTGAGGTGTTTTTAATTATGTGGTGGTGAGGTGTTTTCAATTACATGGTGGTGAGGTGTTTTTAATTACGTGGTGGTGGGGTGTTTTTAATTGTGTGGTGTTGAGGTGTTTTTAATTGCATGGTGGTGAGGTGTTTTTAATCACGTTGTTGTGAGGGGTTTTTAATTACATGGTGGTGAGGTGTTTTGAATTACATGGTGCTGGTGATGTGTGTTGAATTACATGGTGGTGAGGTGTTTGTAATTATGTGGTGGTGTTGTGTTTTTAATTACGTGGTGGTGAGGTGTTTTTAATTATGCGGTGGTGAGTTGTTTTTAATTACGTTTTGGTGAGGTTTTTAATTACGTGGTGGTGAGGTGTTTTAATAACGTGTTGATGAGGTATTTTAATTACGTGTTGGTGAGGTATTTTTAATAATGTGTTGTTGAGGTGTTTTTAATTACGTGTTGGTGAGGTGTTTTTAATGACGTGGTGTTGAGGTTTTTTATTGCGTGGTGGTGAGGTTTTTAATTACGTGGTGGTGAGGTGTTTTGAATTACGTGGTGGTGAGGTGTTTTTAATTTTGTGGTGGTGAGGTGTTTTTCATTACGTGGTGGTGAGGTGTGTTGAATTATATGGTGGTGAAGTGTTTTTAATTACATGGTGGTGAGGTGTTTTAATTACGTGGTGGTGAGGTGTTTTTAATTTTGTGGTGGTGAGGTGTTTTTCATGACATGGTGGTCAGGTGTTTTTTAATTACGTGGTGGTGAGGTGTTTTCATTTACATGGTGGTGAGGTGTTTTTAATTATGTGGTGGTGTTGTGTTTTTAATTACATGGTGGTGGGGTGTTTTTAATTGTGTGGTGTTGAGGTGTTTTTAATTGCGTGGTGGTGAGGTGTTTTTAATTACGTTGTTGTGGGGTGTTTTTAATTCCATGGTGGTGAGGTTTTTTGAATTACGTGGTGGTGTTGTGCTTTTAATTACATGGTGGTGAGGTGTTTTTAATTACATGGTGGTGAGGTGTTTTAATTACGTGGTGTTGAGGTTTTTTATTGTGTGGTGGTGAGGTGTTTTTAATTATGTGGTGTTGAGGTGTTTTGAATTACGTGGTGATGAGGTGTTTTGAATTACGTGGTGGTGAGGTGTTTTTAATTTTGTGGTGGTGAGGTGTTTTTCATTACGTGGTGGTGAGGTGTGTTGAATTATATAGTGGTGAGGTGTTTTTAATTACATGGTGGTGAGGTGCTTTTTATTACGTGGTGGTGTTTTTAATTACGTGGTGGTGAGGTGTTTTTAATTATGTGTTGGTGAGGTGTTTTTAATTACGTGGTGGTGAGGTGTTTTGAATTACGTGGTGGTGAGGTGTTTTGAATTACGTGGTGGTGAGGTGTTTTGAATTACGTGGCGGTGATGTGTTTTGAATTACGTGTTTGTGAGGTGTTTTGAATTACGTGGTTGTGAGGTGTTTTTAATTACATGGTGGTGATGTGTGTTGAATTATGTGGTGGTGAGGTGTTTTTAATTACATGGGTGTGAGGTGTTTTTAATGACGTGGTGTTGTAGTGTTTTTAATTACGTGTTGGTGAGGCGTTTTTAATTATGTGTTGGTGAGGAGTTTTCAATTACGTGTTGGTGAGGTGTTTTTAATTACGTGTTGGTGAGGTGTTTTTAATTACATGTTGGTGAGGCGTTTTTAATTATGTGTTGGTGAGGCGTTTTTAATTACGTGTTGGTGAGGTGTTTTTAATTACGTGTTGGTGAGGTGTTTTAATTACGTGTTGGTGAGGTGTTTTTAATTACGTGGTGTTGAGGTGTTTTTTGCATGGTGGTGAGGTTTTTTTAATTACGTGGTGGTGAGGTGTTTTTTATTGCATGGTTGTGAGGTGTTTTTAATTGCATGGTGGTGAGGTGTTTTGAATTACGTGGTGGTGAGGTGTTTTGAATTATGTGGTGGTGAGTTGTTTTGAATTACGTGGTGGAGAGGTGTTTCTAATTACGTTGTGGTAAGGTGTTTTTAATTTCGTGTTGGTGAGATGTTTTTAATTACGTGGTTTTGAGGTGTTTTGAATGACGTGGTGTTGAGGTGTTTTTGAATTGCATGGTGGTGAGGTGTTTTTAATTACGTGGTGTTGAGGTGTTTTTAATTACATGTTGGTGAGGTGTTTTTAATTACATGCTGGTGAGGTGTTTTTAATGACGTGTTGGTGAGGTGTTTTTAATTACGTGTTGGTGAAATGTTTTTAATTATGTGGTATTGAAGTGTTTTTAATTGCGTGGTTGTGAGGAGTTTTGAATTACCTGGTGGTGAGGCGTTTTGAATTATGTGGTGGTGAGGAGTTTTGAATTACGTGGTGGTGAGGTGTTTTGAATTACATAGGGGTGAGATGTTTTTAGTTACGTGTTGGTGAGGTGTTTTTAATTAAATGTTGGTGAGGTGTTTTTAATGACGTGTTGGTGAGGTGTTTTTAATTACGTGTTGGTGAAATGTTTTTAATTATGTGGTATTGAGGTGTTTTTAATTGCGTGGTTGTGAGGCGTTTTGAATAACGTGGTGGTGAGGTGTTTTTAATTATGTGTTGGTGAGGTGTTTATAATTACGTGGTGGTGAGGTGTTTTTAATTACGTGGTGGTGAGGTGTTTTGAATAACGTGGTGGTGATGTGTTTTGAATTACGTGGTGGTGAGGTGTTTTGAATTATGTGGTGGTGAGGTGTTTTAATTACGTGGTGGTGAGGTGTTTTTAATTTTTTGGTGGTGAGGTGTTTTTCATGACATGGTGGTTAGGTGTTTTTAATTACGTGGAGGTGAGGTGTTTTTAATTATGTGGTGGTGAGGTGTTTTTAATTACTTGGTGGTGAGGTGTTTTTAATTACGTCGTGGTGAGGTGTTTTTAATTACGTGGTGGTGAGGTGTTTTTAATTACATGGTGGTGAGGTGTTTTTAATTACGTGGTGGTGAGGTGTTTTTAATTACGTGTTGGTGAGGTGTTTATAATTACGTGTTGGTGAGGTGTTTTTAATTACATGCTGGTGAGGTGTTTTTAATGACGTGTTGGTGAGGTGTTTTTAATTACGTGTTGGTGAAATGTTTTTAATTATGTGGTATTGAGGTGTTTTTAATTGCGTGGTTGTGAGGAGTTTTGAATTACCTGGTTGTGAGGAGTTTTGAATTACGTGGTGGTGATGAGTTTTGAATTATGTGGTGGTGAGGTGTTTTGAATTACATAGTGGTGAGATGTTTTTAGTTACGTGTTGGTGAGGTTTTTTGAATTATGTGGTGGTGAGGTGTTTTGAATTACGTGGTGGTGATGTGTTTTGAATTACGTGTTGGTGAGGTGTTTTTAATTACGTGGTGGTGAGGTGTTTTTAATTATGTGTTAGTGAGGTGTTTTTAATTTGGTGGTGGTGAGGTGTTTTTAATTACGTGGTGGTGAGGTGTTTTCATTTACATGGTGGTGAGGTGTTTTTAATTATGTGGTGGTGTTGTGTTTTTAATTACATGGTGGTGATGTGTTTTTAATTGTGTGGTGTTGAGCTGTTTTTAATTGCGTGGTGGTGAGGTGTTTTTAATGACGTTGTTGTGGGGTGTTTTTAATTCCATGGTGGTGAGGTTTTTTGAATTATGTGGTGGTGTTGTGCTTTTAATTACGTGGTGGTGAGGTGTTTTTCATTATGTGGTGGTGAGGTGTGTTGAATTATATGGTGGTGAAGTGTTTTTAATTACATGGTGGTGAGGTGTTTTTAATTACGTGGTGGTGTTTTTATTTACGTGGTGGTGAGGTGTTTTTAATTATGTGTTGGTGAGGTGTTTTAATTACGTGGTGGTGAGGTGTTTTGAATTACGTGGTGGTGAGGTGTTTTGAATTATGTGGTGGTGATGTGTTTTGAATTACGTGGTGGTGAGGTGTTTTGAATTACGTGGTGGTGAGGTGTTTTGAATTACGTGGAGGTGAGGTGTTTTTAATTTTGTGGTGGTGAGGTGTTTTTCATGACATGGTGGTCAGGTGTTTTTAATTACGTGGTGGTGAGGTGTTTTGAATTACATGGTGGTGATGTGTTTTGAATTATGTGGTGGTGAGGTGTTTTGAATTACGTGGTGTTGAGGTGTTTTGAATTACGTGGCGGTGATGTGTTTTGAATTACGTGTTGGTGAGGTGTTTTGAATTACGTGGTTGTGAGGTGTTTTTAATTACATGGTGGTGATGTGTGTTGAATTATGTGGTGGTGAGGTGTTTTCAATTACGTGTTGGTGAGGTGTTTTTAATTACGTGTTGGTGAGGTGTTTTTAATTACGTGTTGGTGAGGCGTTTTTAATTACGTGTTGGTGAGGCGTTTTTAATTACGTGTTGGTGAGGTGTTTTTAATTACGTGTTGGTGAGGTGTTTTTAATTACATGTTGGTGAGGTGTTTTTAATTACGTGGTGTTGAGGTGTTTTTTTGTGTGGTGGTGAGGTGTTTTTAATTACGTGGTGGTGAGGTGTTTTTTTATTGCATGGTTGTGAGGTGTTTTTAATTGCATGGTGGTGAGGTGTTTTGAATTACGTGGTGGTGAGGTGTTTTGAATTATGTGGTGGTGAGATGTTTTGAATTACGTGGTGGTGATGTGTTTTGAATTACGTGGTGGTGAGGTGTTTCGAATTACGTTGTGGTAAGGTGTTTTTAATTTCGTGTTGGTGAGATGTTTTTAATTACGTGGTTTTGAGGTGTTTTGAATGACGTGGTGTTGAGGTGTTTTTGAATTGCATGGTGGTGAGGTGTTTTTAATTACGTGGTGTTGAGGTGTTTTTAATTACATGTTGGTGAGGTGTTTTTAATTACATGCTGGTGAGGTGTTTTTAATGACGTGTTGGTGAGGTGTTTTTAATTACGTGTTGGTGAAATGTTTTTAATTATGTGGTATTGAGGTGTTTTTAATTGCGTGGTTGTGAGGAGTTTTGAATTACCTGGTGGTGAGGCGTTTTGAATTACGTGGTGGTGAGGAGTTTTGAATTACGTGGTGGTGAGGTGTTTTGAATTACATAGGGGTGAGATGTTTTTAGTTACGTGTTGGTGAGGTGTTTTTAATTAAATGTTGGTGAGGTGTTTTTAATGACGTGTTGGTGAGGTGTTTTTAATTACGTGTTGGTGAATTTTTTTTAATTATGTGGTATTGAGGTGTTTTGAATTACGTGGTGGTGAGGTGTTTTTAATTTTGTGGTGGTGTGGTGTTTTTCATGACATGGTGGTCAGGTGTTTTTAATTACGTGGTGGTGAGGTGTTTTGAATTACATGGTGGTGATGTGTTTTGAATTATGTGGTGGTGAGGTGTTTTGAATTACGTGGTGGTGAGGTGTTTTGAATTACGTGGCGGTGATGTGTTTTGAATTACGTGTTGGTGAGGTGTTTTGAATTACGTGGTTGTGAGGTGTTTTTAATTACATGGAGGTGATGTGTGTTGAATTATGTGGTGGTGAGGTGTTTTTAATTACATGGGTGTGAGGTGTTTTTAATGACGTGGTGTTGTAGTGTTTTTAATTACGTGTTGGTGATGCGTTTTTAATTATGTGTTGGTGAGGAGTTTTCAATTACGTGTTGGTGAGGTGTTTTTAATTACGTGTTGGTGAGGTGTTTTTAATTACGTGTTGGTGAGGCGTTTTTAATTACGTGTTGGTGAGGCGTTTTTAATTACGTGTTGGTGAGGTGTTTTTAATTACGTGTTGGTGAGGTGTTTTTAATTACATGTTGGTGAGGTGTTTTTAATTACGTGGTGTTGAGGTGTTTTTTGCGTGGTGGTGAGGTGTTTTTAATTACGTGGTGGTGAGGTGTTTTTTATTGCATGGTTGTGAGGTGTTTTTAATTGCATGGTGGTGAGGTGTTTTGAATTACGTGGTGGTGAGGTGTTTTGAATTATGTGGTGGTGAGGTGTTTTGAATTACGTGGTGGTGATGTGTTTTGAATTACGTGGTGGTGAGGTGTTTCGAATTACGTTGTGGTAAGGTGTTTTTAATTTAGTGTTGGTGAGATGTTTCTAATTAGGTGGTTTTGAGGTGTTTTGAATGACGTGGTGTTGAGGTGTTTTTGAATTGCATGGTGGTGAGGTGTTTTTAATTACGTGGTGTTGAGGTGTTTTTAATTACATGTTGGTGAGGTGTTTTAATTACATGCTGGTGAGGTGTTTTTAATGACGTGTTGGTGAGGTGTTTTTAATTACGTGTTGGTGAAATGTTTTTAATTATGTGGTATTGAGGTGTTTTTAATTGTGTGGTTGTGAGGAGTTTTGAATTACCTGGTGGTGAGGCGTTTTGAATTACGTGGTGGTGAGGAGTTTTGAATTACGTGGTGGTGAGGTGTTTTGAATTACATAGGGGTGAGATGTTTTTAGTTACGTGTTGGTGAGGTGTTTTTAATTAAATGTTGGTGAGGTGTTTTTAATGACGTGTTGGTGAGGTGTTTTTAATTACGTGTTGGTGAAATGTTTTTAATTATGTGGTATTGAGGTGTTTTTAATTGCGTGGTTGTGAGGCGTTTTGAATAACGTGGTGGTGAAGTGTTTTTAATTATGTGTTGGTGAGGTGTTTTTAATTACGTGGTGGTGAGGTGTTTTTAATTACGTGGTGGTGAGGTGTTTTGAATAACGTGGTGGTGATGTGTTTTGAATTACGTGGTGGTGAGGTGTTTTGAATTATGTGGTGGTGAGGTGTTTTAATTACGTGGTGGTGAGGTGTTTTTAATTTTGTGGTGGTGAGGTGTTTTTCATGACATGGTGGTCAGGTGTTTTTAATTACGTGGTGGTGAGGTGTTTTTAATTACGTGGTGGTGAGGTGTTTTTAATTACTTGGTGGTGAGGTGTTTTTAATTATGCCGTGGTGAGGTGTTTTTAATTATGTGGTGGTGAGGTGTTTTTAATTACATGGTGGTGAGGTGTTTTTAATTACGTGGTGGTGAGGTGTTTTTAATTACGTGTTGGTGAGGTGTTTATAATTACGTGTTGGTGAGGTGTTTTTAATTACATGCTGGTGAGGTGTTTTTAATGACGTGTTGGTGAGGTGTTTTTAATTACGTGTTGGTGAAATGTTTTTAATTATGTGGTATTGAGGTGTTTTTAATTGCGTGGTTGTGAGGCGTTTTGAATTACCTGGTTGTGAGGAGTTTTGAATTACGTGGTGGTGAGGAGTTTTGAATTATGTGGTGGTGAGGTGTTTTGAATTACATAGTGGTGAGATGTTTTTAGTTACGTGTCGGTGAGGTGTTTTTAATTAAATGTTGGTGAGGTGTTTTTAATGACGTGTTGGTGAGGTGTTTTTACTTATGTGTTGGTGAAATGTTTTTATTATGTGGTATTGAGGTGTTTTTAATTGCGTGGTTGTGAGGAGTTTTGAATTACCTGGTTGTGAGGAGTTTTCAATTACGTGGTGGTGAGGAGTTTTGAATTACGTGGTGGTGAGGTGTTTTGAATTACATAGTGGTGAGATGTTTATAGTTACGTGTTGGTGAGGTTTTTTGAATTATGTGGTGGTGAGGTGTTTTGAATTACGTGGTGGTGATGTGTTTTGAATTACGTGTTGGTGAGGTGTTTTTTAATTACGTGGTGGTGAGGTGTTTTTAATTATGTGTTAGTGAGGTGTTTTTAATTTGGTGGTGGTGAGGTGTTTTTTAATTACGTGGTGGTGAGGTGTTTTCATTTACATGGTGGTGAGGTGTTTTTAATTATGTGGTGGTGTTGTGTTTTTAATTACATGGTGGTGATGTGTTTTTAATTGTGTGGTGTTGAGGTGTTTTTAATTGCGTGGTGGTGAGGTGTTTTTAATGACGTTGTTGTGGGGTGTTTTTAATTCCATGGTGGTGAGGTTTTTTGAATTACGTGGTGGTGTTGTGCTTTTAATTACGTGGTGGTGAGGTGTTTTTCATTATGTGGTGGTGAGGTGTGTTGAATTATATGGTGGTGAAGTGTTTTTAATTACATGGTGGTGAGGTGTTTTTAATTACGTGGTGGTGTTTTTATTTACGTGGTGGTGAGGTGTTTTAATTACGTGGTGGTGAGGTGTTTTGAATTACGTGGTGGTGAGGTGTTTTGAATTATGTGGTGGTGATGTGTTTTGAATTACGTGGTGGTGAGGTGTTTTGAATTACGTGGTGGTGAGGTGTTTTGAATTACGTGGTGGTGAGGTGTTTTTAATTTTGTGGTGGTGAGGTGTTTTTCATGACATGGTGGCCAGGTGTTTTTAATTACGTGGTGGTGAGGTGTTTTGAATTACATGGTGGTGATGTGTTTTGAATTATGTGGTGGTGAGGTGTTTTGAATTACGTGGTGGTGAGGTGTTTTGAATTACGTGGCGGTGATGTGTTTTGAATTACGTGTTGGTGAGGTGTTTTGAATTACGTGGTTGTGAGGTGTTTTTAATTACATGGTGGTGATGTGTGTTGAATTATGTGGTGGTGAGGTGTTTTCAATTACGTGTTGGTGAGGTGTTTTTAATTACGTGTTGGTGAGGTGTTTTTAATTACGTGTTGGTGAGGCGTTTTTAATTACGTGTTGGTGAGGCGTTTTTAATTACGTGTTGGTGAGGTGTTTTTAATTACGTGTTGGTGAGGTGTTTTAATTACATGTTGGTGAGGTGTTTTTAATTACGTGGTGTTGAGGTGTTTTTTTGCGTGGTGGTGAGGTGTTTTTAATTACGTGGTGGTGAGGTGTTTTTTATTGCATGGTTGTGAGGTGTTTTTAATTGCATGGTGGTGAGGTGTTTTGAATTACGTGGTGGTGAGGTGTTTTGAATTATGTGGTGGTGAGATGTTTTGAATTACGTGGTGGTGATGTGTTTTGAATTACGTGGTGGTGAGGTGTTTCGAATTACGTTGTGGTCAGGTGTTTTTAATTACGTGGTGGTGAGGTGTTTTGAATTACATGGTGGTGATGTGTTTTGAATTATGTGGTGGTGAGGTGTTTTGAATTACGTGGTGGTGAGGTGTTTTGAATTACGTGGCGGTGATGTGTTTTGAATTACGTGTTGGTGAGGTGTTTTGAATTACGTGGTTGTGAGGTGTTTTTAATTACATGGTGGTGATGTGTGTTGAATTATGTGGTGGTGAGGTGTTTTTAATTACATGGGTGTGAGGTGTTTTTAATGACGTGGTGTTGTAGTGTTTTTAATTACGTGTTGGTGAGGCGTTTTTAATTATGTGTTGGTGAGGAGTTTTCAATTACGTGTTGGTGAGGTGTTTTTAATTACGTGTTGGTGAGGTGTTTTTAATTACGTGTTGGTGAGGCGTTTTTAATTACGTGTTGGTGAGGCGTTTTTAATTACGTGTTGGTGAGGTGTTTTTAATTACGTGTTGGTGAGGTGTTTTTAATTACATGTTGGTGAGGTGTTTTTAATTACGTGGTGTTGAGGTGTTTTTTTGCGTGGTGGTGAGGTGTTTTTAATTACGTGGTGGTGAGGTGTTTTTTATTGCATGGTTGTGAGGTGTTTTTAATTGCATGGTGGTGAGGTGTTTTGAATTACGTGGTGGTGAGGTGTTTTGAATTATGTGGTGGTGAGATGTTTTGAATTACGTGGTGGTGATGTGTTTTGAATTACGTGGTGGTGAGGTGTTTCGAATTACGTTGTGGTAAGGTGTTTTTAATTTCGTGTTGGTGAGATGTTTTTAATTACGTGGTTTTGAGGTGTTTTGAATGACGTGGTGTTGAGGTGTTTTTGAATTGCATGGTGGTGAGGTGTTTTTAATTACGTGGTGTTGAGGTGTTTTTAATTACATGTTGGTGAGGTGTTTTTAATTACATGCTGGTGAGGTGTTTTTAATGACGTGTTGGTGAGGTGTTTTTAATTACGTGTTGGTGAAATGTTTTTAATTATGTGGTATTGAGGTGTTTTTAATTGCGTGGTTGTGAGGAGTTTTGAATTACCTGGTGGTGAGGCGTTTTGAATTACGTGGTGGTGAGGAGTTTTGAATTACGTGGTGGTGAGGTGTTTTGAATTACATAGGGGTGAGATGTTTTTAGTTACGTGTTGGTGAGGTGTTTTTAATTAAATGTTGGTGAGGTGTTTTTAATGACGTGTTGGTGAGGTGTTTTTAATTACGTGTTGGTGAAATTTTTTTAATTATGTGGTATTGAGGTGTTTTGAATTACGTGGTGGCGAGGTGTTTTTAATTTTGTGGTGGTGAGGTGTTTTTCATGACATGGTGGTCAGGTGTTTTTAATTACGTGGTGGTGAGGTGTTTTGAATTACATGGTGGTGATGTGTTTTGAATTATGTGGTGGTAAGGTGTTTTGAATTACGTGGTGGTGAGGTGTTTTGAATTACGTGGCGGTGATGTGTTTTGAATTACGTGTTGGTGAGGTGTTTTGAATTACGTGGTTGTGAGGTGTTTTTAATTACATGGAGGTGATGTGTGTTGAATTATGTGGTGGTGAGGTGTTTTTAATTACATGGGTGTGAGGTGTTTTTAATGACGTGGTGTTGTAGTGTTTTTAATTACGTGTTGTTGATGCGTTTTTAATTATGTGTTGGTGAGGAGTTTTCAATTACGTGTTGGTGAGGTGTTTTTAATTACGTGTTGGTGAGGCGTTTTTAATTACGTGTTGGTGAGGTGTTTTTAATTACGTGTTGGTGAGGTGTTTTTAATTACATGTTGTTGAGGTGTTTTTAATTACGTGGTGTTGAGGTGTTTTTTTGCGTGGTGGTGAGGTGTTTTTAATTACGTGGTGGTGAGGTGTTTTTTATTGCATGGTTGTGAGGTGTTTTTAATTGCATGGTGGTGAGGTGTTTTGAATTACGTGGTGGTGAGGTGTTTTGAATTATGTGGTGGTGAGGTGTTTTGAATTACGTGGTGGTGATGTGTTTTGAATTACGTGGTGGTGAGGTGTTTCGAATTACGTTGTGGTAAGGTGTTTTTAATTTAGTGTTGGTGAGATGTTTTTAATTAGGTGGTTTTGAGGTGTTTTGAATGACGTGGTGTTGAGGTGTTTTTGAATTGCATGGTGGTGAGGTGTTTTTAATTACGTGGTGTTGAGGTGTTTTTAATTACATGTTGGTGAGGTGTTTTGAATTACGTGGTGGTTAGGTGTTTTGAATTATGTGGTGGTGAGATGTTTTGAATTACGTGGTGGTGATGTGTTTTGAATTACGTGGTGGTGAGGTGTTTTGAATTACGTGGTGGTTAGGTGTTTTGAATTATGTGGTGGTGAGATGTTTTGAATAACGTGGTGGTGATGTGTTTTGAATTACGTGGTGGTGAGGTGTTTTGAATTATGTGGTGGTGAGGTGTTTTAATTACGTGGTGGTGAGGTGTTTTTAATTTTGTGGTGGTGAGGTGTTTTTCATGACATGGTGGTCAGGTGTTTTTAATTACGTGGTGGTGAGGTGTTTTTAATTACGTGGTGGTGAGGTGTTTTTAATTACTTGGTGGTGAGGTGTTTTTAATTATGCCGTGGTGAGGTGTTTTTAATTATGTGGTGGTGAGGTGTTTTTAATTACATGGTGGTGAGGTGTTTTTAATTACGTGGTGGTGAGGTGTTTTTAATTACGTGTTGGTGAGGTGTTTATAATTACGTGTTGGTGAGGTGTTTTTAATTACATGCTGGTGAGGTGTTTTTAATGACGTGTTGGTGAGGTGTTTTTAATTACGTGTTTGTGAAATGTTTTTAATTATGTGGTATTGAGGTGTTTTTAATTGCGTGGTTGTGAGGCGTTTTGAATTACCTGGTTGTGAGGAGTTTTGAATTACGTGGTGGTGAGGAGTTTTGAATTATGTGGTGGTGAGGTGTTTTGAATTACATAGTGGTGAGATGTTTTTAGTTACGTGTCGGTGAGGTGTTTTTAATTAAATGTTGGTGAGGTGTTTTTAATGACGTGTTGGTGAGGTGTTTTTAATTACGTGTTGGTGAAATGTTTTTATTATGTGGTATTGAGGTGTTTTTAATTGCGTGGTTGTGAGGAGTTTTGAATTACCTGGTTGTGAGGAGTTTTCAATTACGTGGTGGTGAGGAGTTTTGAATTACGTGGTGGTGAGGAGTTTTGAATTACGTGGTGGTGAGGTGTTTTGAATTACATAGTGGTGAGATGTTTTTAGTTACGTGTTGGTGAGGTTTTTTGAATTATGTGGTGGTGAGGTGTTTTGAATTACGTGGTGGTGATGTGTTTTGAATTACGTGTTGGTGAGGTGTTTTTTAATTACGTGGTGGTGAGGTGTTTTTAATTATGTGTTAGTGAGGTGTTTTTAATTTGGTGGTGGTGAGGTGTTTTTTAATTACGTGGTGGTGAGGTGTTTTCATTTACATGGTGGTGAGGTGTTTTTAATTATGTGGTGGTGTTGTGTTTTTAATTACATGGTGGTGATGTGTTTTTAATTGTGTGGTGTTGAGGTGTTTTTAATTGCGTGGTGGTGAGGTGTGTTGAATTATATGGTGGTGAAGTGTTTTTAATTCCATGGTGGTGAGGTTTTTTGAATTACGTGGTGGTGTTGTGCTTTTAATTACGTGGTGGTGAGGTGTTTTTCATTACGTGGTGGTGAGGTGTTTTTTAATTACGTGGTGGTGAGGTGTTTTCATTTACATGGTGGTGAGGTGTTTTTAATTATGTGGTGGTGTTGTGTTTTTAATTACATTGTGGTGATGTGTTTTTAATTGTGTGGTGTTGAGGTGTTTTTAATTGCGTGGTGGTGAGGTGTTTTTAATGACGTTGTTGTGGGGTGTTTTTAATTCCATGGTGGTGAGGTTTTTTGAATTACGTGGTGGTGTTGTGCTTTTAATTACGTGGTGGTGAGGTGTTTTTCATTACGTGGTGGTGAGGTGTGTTGAATTATATGGTGGTGAAGTGTTTTTAATTACATGGTGGTGAGGTGTTTTTAATTACGTGGTGGTGTTTTTATTTACGTGGTGGTGAGGTGTTTTTAATTATGTGTTGGTGAGGTGTTTTAATTACGTGGTGGTGAGGTGTTTTGAATTATGTGGTGGTGATGTGTTTTGAATTACGTGGTGGTGAGGTGTTTTTAATTTTGTGGTGGTGAGGTGTTTTTCATGACATGGTGGTCAGGTGTTTTTAATTACGTGGATGTGAGGTGTTTTGAATTACATGGTGGTGATGTGTTTTGAATTATGTGGTGGTGAGGTGTTTTTAATTACATGGTGGTGAGGTGTTTTTAATTACATGGAGGTGAGGTGTTTTTAAATACGTGTTGGTGAGGTGTTTTTAATTACATGTTGGTGAGGTGTTTTTAATTACGTGGTGGTGAGGTGTTTTTAATTTGGTGGTGGTGAGGTGTTTTTTAATTATGTGCTGGTGAGGTGTTTTCAATTACAAGGTGGTGAGGTGTTTTTAATTATGTGGTGGTGTTGTGTTTTTAATTACATGGTGGTGAGGTGTTTTTAATTGTGTGGTGTTGAGGTGTTTTTAATTGTGTGGTGGTGAGGTGTTTTTAATTACGTTGTTGTGAGGTGTTTTTTATTACATGGTGGTGAGGTGTTTTGAATTACGTGGTGGTTAGGTGTTTTTAATGACGTGGTGGTGGTCATGTGTGTTGAATTACATGGTGGTGAGGTGTTTTTAATTACGTGGTGGTGTTGTGTTTTACGTGGTGGTGAGGTGTTTTTAATTACGTGGTGGTGAGTTGTTTTTAATTACGTTTTGGTGAGGTGTTTTTAATTACGAGGTGGTGAGGTGTTTTTAATTACGTGTTGGTGAGGTGTTTTAATTACGTGTTGGTGAGCTGTTTTTAATAATGTGTTGTTGAGGTGTTTTTAATTACGTGTTGGTGAGGTGTTTTTAATTACGTGGTGTTGAGGTTTTTTATTGCGTGGTGTTGAGGTGTTTTTAATTATGTGGTGGTGAGGTGTTTTGAATTACGTGGTGGTGAGGTGTTTTTAATTTTGTGGTGGTGAGGTGTTTTTCCTTACGTGGTGGTGAGGTGTGTTGAATTATATGGTGGTGAGGTGTTTTCAATTACATGGTGGTGAGGTGTTTTTAATTATGTGGTGGTGTTTTTATTTACGTGGTGGTGAGGTGTTTTTAATTATGTGTTGGTGAGGTGTTTTTATTTACATGGTGGTGAGGTGTTTTTAATTACATGGTGGTGAGGTGTTTTTAATTATGTGGTGGTGAGTTGTTTTAATTACGTTTTGGTGAGGTTTTTAATTACGTGGTGGTGAGGTGTTTTAATAACGCGTTGGTGAGGTATTTTAATTATGTGTTGGTGAGGTATTTTTAATAATGTGTTGTTGAGGTGTTTTTAATTACGTGTTGGTGAGGTGTTTTTAATTACGTGGTGTTGAGGTTTTTTATTGCGTGGTGGTGAGGTTTTTAATTATGTGGTGGTGAGGTGTTTTATTTACGTGGTGGTGAGGTGTTTTTAATTTTGTGGTGGTGAGGTGTTTTTCATTACGTGGTGGTGAGGTGTGTTGAATTATATGGTGGTGAAGTGTTTTTAATTACATGGTGGTGAGGTGTTTTTAATTACGTGGTGGTGTTTTTATTTACGTGTTGGTGAGGCGTTTTTAATTACGTGTTGGTTAGGCGTTTTTAATTACGTGTTGGTGAGGTGTTTATAATTACGTGTTGGTGAGGTGTTTTTAATTACGTCGTGGTGAGATGTTTTTAATTACGTGGTGGTGAGGTGTTTTTAATTACATGGTGGTGAGGTGTTTTTAATTTCGTGGTGGTGAGGTGTTTTTAATTACGTTTTGGTGAGGTGTTTTTAATTATGTGGCGGTGAGGTGTTTTTAATTATGTGTTGGTGAGGTGTTTATAATTACGTGGTGGTGAGGTGTTTTTAATTTTGTGGTTGTGAGGTGTTTTTCATGACATGGTGGTCAGGTGTTTTTTAATTACGTGGTGGTGAGGTGTTTTCATTTACATGGTGGTGAGGTGTTTTTAATTATGTGGTGGTGTTGTGTTTTTAATTACATGGTGGTGGGGTGTTTTTAATTGTGTGGTGTTGAGGTGTTTTTAATTACGTTGTTGTGGGGTGTTTTTAATTCCATGGTGGTGAGGTTTTTTGAATTACGTGGTGGTGTGCTTTTAATTACATGGTGGTGAGGTGTTTTTAATTACATGGTGGTGAGGTGTGTTAATTACGTGGTGTTGAGGTTTTTTATTGTGTGGTGGTGAGGTGTTTTTAATTACGTGGTGGTGAGGTGTTTTGAATTACGTGGTGATGAGGTGTTTTGAATTACGTGGTGGTGAGGTGTTTTAAGTTTGTGGTGGTGAGGTGTTTTTCATTACGTGGTGGTGAGGTGTGTTGAATTATATAGTGGTGAGGTGTTTTTAATTACATGGTGGTGAGGTGCTTTTTATTACGTGGTGGTGTTTTTAATTACGTGGTAGTGAGGTGTTTTTAATTATGTGTTGGTGAGGTGTTTTTAATTACGTGGTGGTGAGGTGTTTTGAATTACGTGGTGGTGAGGTGTTTTGAATTACGTGGTGGTGAGGTGTTTTTAATTACGTGGCGGTGATGTGTTTTGAATTACGTGTTGGTGAGGTGTTTTGAATTACGTGGTTGTGAGGTGTTTTTAATTACATGGTGGTGATGTGTGTTGAATTATGTGGTGGTGAGGTGTTTTTAATTACATGGGTGTGAGGTGTTTTTAATGACGTGGTGTTGTAGTGTTTTTAATTACGTGTTGGTGAGGCGTTTTTAATTATGTGTTGGTGAGGAGTTTTCAATTACGTGTTGGTGAGGTGTTTTTAATTACGTGTTGGTGAGGTGTTTTTAATTACGTGTTGGTGAGGCGTTTTTAATTACGTGTTGGTGAGGCGTTTTTAATTACGTGTTGGTGAGGTGTTTTTAATTACGTGTTGGTGAGGTGTTTTTAATTACATGTTGGTGAGGTGTTTTTAATTACGTGGTGTTGAGGTGTTTTTTGGGTGGTGGTGAGGTGTTTTTAATTACGTGGTGGTGAGGTGTTTTTATTGCATGGTTGTGAGGTGTTTTTAATTGCATGGTGGTGAGGTGTTTTGAATTACGTGGTGGTGAGGTGTTTTGAATTATGTGGTGGTGAGGTGTTTTGAATTACGTGGTGGTGATGTGTTTTGAATTACGTGGTGGTGAGGTGTTTCGAATTACGTTGTGGTAAGGTGTTTTTAATTTCGTGTTGGTGAGATGTTTTTAATTAGGTGGTTTTGAGGTGTTTTGAATGACGTGGTGTTGAGGTGTTTTTGAATTGCATGGTGGTGAGGTGTTTTTAATTACGTGGTGTTGAGGTGTTTTTAATTACATGTTGGTGAGGTGTTTTTAATTACATGCTGGTGAGGTGTTTTTAATGACGTGTTGGTGAGGTGTTTTTAATTACGTGTTGGTGAAATGTTTTTAATTATGTGGTATTGAGGTGTTTTTAATTGCGTGGTTGTGAGGAGTTTTGAATTACCTGGTGGTGAGGCGATTTGAATTACGTGGTGGTGAGGAGTTTTGAATTACGTGGTGGTGAGGTGTTTTGAATTACATAGGGGTGAGATGTTTTTAGTTACGTGTTGGTGAGGTGTTTTTAATTAAATGTTGGTGAGGTGTTTTTAATGACGTGTTGGTGAGGTGTTTTTAATTACGTGTTGGTGAAATGTTTTTAATTATGTGGTATTGAGGTGTTTTTAATTGCGTGGTTGTGAGGCGTTTTGAATAACGTGGTGGTGAGGTGTTTTTAATTATGTGTTGGTGAGGTGTTTTTAATTACGTGGTGGTGAGGTGTTTTTAATTACGTGGTGGTGAGGTGTTTTGAATAACGTGGTGGTGATGTGTTTTGAATTACGTGGTGGTGAGGTGTTTTGAATTATGTGGTGGTGAGGTGTTTTAATTACGTGGTGGTGAGGTGTTTTTAATTTTGTGGTGGTGAGGTGTTTTTCATGACATGGTGGTCAGGTGTTTTTAATTACGTGGTGGTGAGGTGTTTTTAATTACTTGGTGGTGAGGTGTTTTTAATTATGCCGTGTTGAGGTGTTTTTAATTACGTGGTGGTGAGGTGTTTTTAATTACATGGTGGTGAGGTGTTTTTAATTACGTGGTGGTGAGGTGTTTTTAATTACGTGTTGGTGAGGTGTTTATAATTACGTGTTGGTGAGGTGTTTTTAATTACATGCTGGTGAGGTGTTTTTAATGACGTGTTGGTGAGGTGTTTTTAATTACGTGTTGGTGAAATGTTTTTAATTATGTGGTATTGAGGTGTTTTTAATTGCGTGGTTGTGAGGCGTTTTGAATTACCTGGTTGTGAGGAGTTTTGAATTACGTGGTGGTGAGGAGTTTTGAATTATGTGGTGGTGAGGCGTTTTGAATTACACAGTGGTGAGATGTTTTTAGTTACGTGTCGGTGAGGTGTTTTTAATTAAATGTTGGTGAGGTGTTTTTAATGACGTGTTGGTGAGGTGCTTTTAATTACGTGTTGGTGAAATGTTTTTAATTATGTGGTATTGAGGTGTTTTTAATTGCGTGGTTGTGAGGAGTTTTGAATTACCTGGTTGTGAGGAGTTTTGAATTACATGGTGGTGAGGAGTTTTGAATTACGTGGTGGTGAGGTGTTTTGAATTACATAGTGGTGAGATGTTTTTAGTTACGTGTTGGTGAGGTTTTTTGAATTATGTGGTGGTGAGGTGTTTTGAATTACGTGGTGGTGATGTGTTTTGAATTACGTGTTGGTGAGGTGTTTTTAATTACGTGGTGGTGAGGTGTTTTTAATTATGTGTTAGTGAGGTGTTTTTAATTTGGTGGTGGTGAGGTGTTTTTTAATTACGTGGTGGTGAGGTGTTTTCATTTACATGGTGGTGAGGTATTCTTAATTATGTGGTGGTGTTGTGTTTTTAATTACATGGTGGTGATGTGTTTTTAATTGTGTGGTGTTGAGGTGTTTTTAATTGCGTGGTGGTGAGGTGTTTTTCATTACGTGGTGGTGAGGTGTGTTGAATTATATGGTGGTGAAGTGTTTTTAATTACATGGTGGTGAGGTGTTTTTAATTACGTGGTGGTGTTTTTATTTACGTGGTGGTGAGGTGTTTTTAATTATGTGTTTGTGAGGTGTTTTAATTACGTGGTGGTGAGGTGTTTTGAATTATGTGGTGGTGATGTGTTTTGAATTACGTGGTGGTGAGGTGTTTTGAATTACGTGGTGGTGAGGTGTTTTTAATTACGTGGTGGTGAGGTGTTTTTAATTTTGTGGTGGTGAGGTGTTTTTCATGACATGGTGGTCAGGTGTTTTTAATTACGTGGTGGTGAGGTGTTTTGAATTACATGGTGGTGATGTGTTTTGAATTATGTGGTGGTGTGGTGTTTTTAATTACATGGTGGTGAGGTGTTTTTAATTACATGGAGGTGAGGTGTTTTTAAATACGTGTTGGTGAGGTGTTTTTAATTACATGTTGGTGAGGTGTTTTTAATTACGTGGTGGTGAGGTGTTTTTAATTTGGTGGTGGTGAGGTGTTTTTTAATTATGTGCTGGTGAGGTGTTTTCAATTACAAGGTGGTGAGGTGTTTTTAATTATGTGGTGGTGTTGTGTTTTTAATTACATGGTGGTGAGGTGTTTTTAATTGTGTGGTGTTGAGGTGTTTTTAATTGTGTGGTGGTGAGGTGTTTTTAATTACGTTGTTGTGAGGTGTTTTTAATTACATGGTGGTGAGGTGTTTTGAATTACGTGGTGGTTCGGTGTTTTTAATGACGTGGTGGGGGTCATGTGTGTTGAATTACATGGTGGTGAGGTGTTTTTAATTACGTGGTGGTGTTGTGTTTTTAATTACGGGGTGGTGAGGTGTTTTTAGTTACGTGGTGGTGAGTTGTTTTTAATTACGTTTTGGTGAGGTGTTTTTAATTACGTGGTGGTGAGGTGTTTTAATTCCGTGTTGGTGAGGTGTTTTACTTACGTGTTGGTGAGCTGTTTTTAATAATGTGTTGTTGAGGTGTTTTTAATTACGTGTTGGTGAGGTGTTTTTAATTACGTGGTGTTGAGGTTTTTTATTGCGTGGTGTTGAGGTGTTTTTAATTATGTGGTGGTGAGGTGTGTTGAATTATATGGTGGTGAGGTGTTTTCAATTACATGGTGGTGAGGTGTTTTTAATTATGTGGTGGTGTTTTTATTTACGTGGTGGTGAGGTGTTTTTAATTATGTGTTGGTGAGGTGTTTTTATTTACATGGTGGTGAGGTGTTTTTAATTACATGGTGGTGAGGTGTTTTTAATTATGTGGTGGTGAGTTGTTTTAATTACGTTTTGGTGAGGTTTTTAATTACGTGGTGGTGAGGTGTTTTAATAACGTGTTGGTGAGGTATTTTAATTATGTGTTGGTGAGGTATTTTTTAATAATGTGTTGTTGAGGTGTTTTTAATTACGTGTTGGTGAGGTGTTTTTAATTACGTGGTGTTGAGGTTTTTTATTGCGTGGTGGTGAGGTTTTTAATTATGTGGTGGTGAGGTGTTTTGAATTACGTGGTGGTGAGGTGTTTTTAATTTTGTGGTGGTGAGGTGTTTTTCATTACGTGGTGGTGAGGTGTGTTGAATTATATGGTGGTGAAGTGTTTTTAATTGCATGGTGGTGAGGTGTTTTTAATTACGTGGTGGTGTTTTTATTTACGTGGTGGTGAGGTGTTTTTAATTATGTGTTGGTGAGGTGTTTTAATTACGTGGTGGTGAGGTGTTTTTAATTACGTGGTGGTGAGGTGTTTTTAATTACGTCGTGGTGAGGTGTTTTTAATTACGTGGTGGTGAGGTGTTTTTAATTACATGGTGGTGAGGTGTTTTTAATTTCATGGTGGTGAGGTGTTTTGAATTACCTGGTGGTGAGGCGTTTTGAATTACGTGGTGGTGAGGAGTTTTGAATTACGTGGTGGTGAGGTGTTTTGAATTACATAGGGGTGAGATGTTTTTAGTTACGTGTTGGTGAGGTGTTTTTAATTAAATGTTGGTGAGGTGTTTTTAACGACGTGTTGGTGAGGTGTTTTTAATTACGTGTTGGTGCAATGTTTTTAATTATGTGGTATTGAGGTGTTTTTAATTGCGTGGTTGTGAGGCGTTTTGAATAACGTGGTGGTGAGGTGTTTTTAATTATGTGTTGGTGAGGTGTTTTTAATTACGTGGTGGTGAGGTGTTTTTAATTACGTGGTGGTGTTGTGTTTTTAATTACATGGTGGTGAGGTGTTTTAATTGTGTGGTGTTGAGGTGTTTTTAATTGTGTGGTGGTGAGGTGTTTTTAATTACGTTGTTGTGAGGTGTTTTTAATTACATGGTGGTGAGGTGTTTTGAATTACGTGGTGGTTAGGTGTTTTTAATGACGTGGTGGGGGTCATGTGTGTTGAATTACATGGTGGTGAGGTGTTTTTAATTACGTGGTGGTGTTGTGTTTTTAATTACGTGGTGGTGAGGTGTTTTTAGTTACGTGGTGGTGAGTTGTTTTTAATTACGTTTTGGTGAGGTGTTTTTAATTACGTGGTGGTGAGGTGTTTTTAATTCCGTGTTGGTGAGGTGTTTTACTTACGTGTTGGTGAGCTGTTTTTAATAATGTGTTGTTGAGGTGTTTTTAATTACGTGTTGGTGAGGTGTTTTTAATTACGTGGTGTTGAGGTTTTTTATTGCGTGGTGTTGAGGTGTTTTTAATTATGTGGTAGTGAGGTGTGTTGAATTATATGGTGGTGAGGTGTTTTCAATTACATGGTGGTGAGGTGTTTTTAATTATGTGGTGGTGTTTTTATTTACGTGGTGGTGAGGTGTTTTTAATTATGTGTTGGTGAGGTGTTTTTATTTACATGGTGGTGAGGTGTTTTTAATTACATGGTGGTGAGGTGTTTTTAATTATGTGGTGGTGAGTTGTTTTAATTACGTTTTGGTGAGGTTTTTAATTACGTGGTGGTGAGGTGTTTTAATAACGTGTTGGTGAGGTATTTTAATTATGTGTTGGTGAGGTATTTTTAATAATGTGTTGTTGAGGTGTTTTTAATTACGTGTTGGTGAGGTGTTTTTAATTACGTGGTGTTGAGGTTTTTTATTGCGTGGTGGTGAGGTTTTTAATTATGTGGTGGTGAGGTGTTTTGAATTACGTGGTGGTGAGGTGTTTTTAATTTTGTGGTGGTGAGGTGTTTTTCATTACGTGGTGGTGAGGTGTGTTGAATTATATGGTGGTGAAGTGTTTTTAATTGCATGGTGGTGAGGTGTTTTTAATTACGTGGTGGTGTTTTTATTTACGTGGTGGTGAGGTGTTTTTAATTATGTGTTGGTGAGGTGTTTTAATTACGTGGTGGTGAGGTGTTTTTAATTACGTGGTGGTGAGGTGTTTTTAATTACGTCGTGGTGAGGTGTTTTTAATTACGTGGTGGTGAGGTGTTTTTAATTACATGGTGGTGAGGTGTTTTTAATTTCGTGGTGGTGAGGTGTTTTGAATTACCTGGTGGTGAGGCGTTTTGAATTACGTGGTGGTGAGGAGTTTTGAATTACGTGGTGGTGAGGTGTTTTTAATTACGTGGTGGTGAGGTGTTTTTAATTACATGGTGGTGAGGTGTTTTTAATTTCGTGGTGGTGAGGTGTTTTGAATTACCTGGTGGTGAGGCGTTTTGAATTACGTGGTGGTGAGGAGTTTTGAATTACGTGGTGGTGAGGTGTTTTGAATTACATAGGGGTGAGATGTTTTTAGTTACGTGTTGGTGAGGTGTTTTTAATTAAATGTTGGTGAGGTGTTTATAACGACGTGTTGGTGAGGTGTTTTTAATTACGTGTTGGTGCAATGTTTTTAATTATGTGGTATTGAGGTGTTTTTAATTGCGTGGTTGTGAGGCGTTTTGAATAACGTGGTGGTGAGGTGTTTTTAATTATGTGTTGGTGAGGTGTTTTTAATTACGTGGTGGTGAGGTGTTTTTAATTACGTGGTGGTGTTGTGTTTTTAATTACATGGTGGTGAGGTGTTTTTAATTGTGTGGTGTTGAGGTGTTTTTAATTGTGTGGTGGTGAGGTGTTTTTAATTACGTTGTTGTGAGGTGTTTTTAATTACATGGTGGTGAGGTGTTTTGAATTACGTGGTGGTTAGGTGTTTTTAGTTACGTGGTGGTGAGTTGTTTTTAATTACGTTTTGGTGAGGTGTTTTCAATTACGTGGTGGTGAGGTGTTTTTAATTCCGTGTTGGTGAGGTGTTTTACTTACGTGTTGGTGAGCTGTTTTTAATAATGTGTTGTTGAGGTGTTTTTAATTACGTGTTGGTGAGGTGTTTTTAATTACGTGGTGTTGAGGTTTTTTATTGCGTGGTGTTGAGGTGTTTTTAATTATGTGGTGGTGAGGTGTGTTGAATTATATGGTGGTGAGGTGTTTTAAATTACATGGTGGTGAGGTGTTTTTAATTATGTGGTGGTGTTTTTATTTACGTGGTGGTGAGGTGTTTTTAATTATGTGTTGGTGAGGTGTTTTTATTTACATGGTGGTGAGGTGTTTTTAATTACATGGTGGTGAGGTGTTTTTAATTATGTGGTGGTGAGTTGTTTTAATTACGTTTTGGTGAGGTTTTTAATTACGTGGTGGTGAGGTGTTTTAATAACGTGTTGGTGAGGTATTTTAATTATGTGTTGGTGAGGTATTTTTAATCATGTGTTGTTGAGGTGTTTTTAATTACGTGTTGGTGAGGTGTTTATAATTACGTGGTGTTGAGGTTTTTTATTGCGTGGTGGTGAGGTTTTTAATTATGTGGTGGTGAGGTGTTTTGAATTACGTGGTGGTGAGGTGTTTTTAATTTTGTGGTGGTGAGGTGTTTTTCATTACGTGGTGGTGAGGTGTGTTGAATTATATGGTGGTGAAGTGTTTTTAATTGCATGGTGGTGAGGTGTTTTTAATTACGTGGTGGTGTTTTTATTTACGTGGTGGTGAGGTGTTTTTAATTATGTGTTGGTGAGGTGTTTTAATTATGTGGTGGTGAGGTGTTTTTAATTACGTGGTGGTGAGGTGTTTTTAATTACGTCGTGGTGAGGTGTTTTTAATTACGTGGTGGTGAGGTGTTTTTAATTACATGGTGGTGAGGTGTTTTTAATTTCGTGGTGGTGAGGAGTTTTGAATTACGTGGTGGTGAGGTGTTTTGAATTACGTAGTGGTGAGGAGTTTTGAATTACGTGGTGGTGAGGTGTTTTGAATTACATAGGGGTGAGATGTTTTTAGTTACGTGTTGGTGAGGTGTTTTTAATTAAATGTTGGTGAGGTGTTTTTAACGACGTGTTGGTGAGGTGTTTTTAATTACGTGTTGGTGCAATGTTTTTAATTATGTGGTATTGAGGTGTTTTTAATTGCGTGGTTGTGAGGCGTTTTGAATAACGTGGTGGTGAGGTGTTTTTAATTATGTGTTGGTGAGGTGTTTTTAATTACGTGGTGGTGAGGTGTTTTTAATTACGTGGTGGTGAGGTGTTTTGAATAACGTGGTGGTGATGTGTTTTGAATTACGTGGTGGTGAGGTGTTTTGAATTATGTGGTGGTGAGGTGTTTTAATTACGTGGTGGTGAGGTGTTTTTAATTTTGTGGTGGTGAGGTGTTTTTCATGACATGGTGGTCAGGTGTTTTTAATTACGTGGTGGTGAGATGCTTTTAATTACGTGGTGGTGAGGTGTTTTTAATTACTTGGTGGTGAGGTGTTTTTAATTATGCCGTGGCGAGGTGTTTTTAATTACGTGGTGGTGAGGTGTTTTTAATTACATGGTGGTGAGGTGTTTTTAATTACGTGGTGGTGAGGTGTTTTAATTACATGTTGGTGAGGTGTTTATAATTACGTGTTGGTGAGGTGTTTTTAATTACATGCTGGTGAGGTGTTTTTAATGACGTGTTGGTGAGGTGTTTTTAATTACGTGTTGGTGAAATGTTTTTAATTATGTGGTATTGAGGTGTTTTTAATTGCGTGGTTGTGAGGCGTTTTGAATTACCTGGTTGTGAGGAGTTTTGAATTACGTGGTGGTGAGGAGTTTTGAATTATGTGGTGGTGAGGTGTTTTGAATTACATAGTGGTGAGATGTTTTTAGTTACGTGTCGGTGAGGTGTTTTTAATTAAATGTTGGTGAGGTGTTTTTAATTACGTGTTGGTGAAATGTTTTTAATTATGTGGTATTGAGGTGTTTTTAATTGCGTGGTTGTGAGGAGTTTTGAATTACGTGGTGGTGAGGAGTTTTGAATTACGTGGTGGTGAGGTGTTTTGAATTACATAGTGGTGAGATGTTTTTAGTTATGTGTTGGTGAGGTTTTTTGAATTATGTGGTGGTGAGGTGTTTTGAATTACGTGGTGGTGATGTGTTTTGAATTACGTGGTGGTTAGGTGTTTTTAATGACGTGGTGGGGGTCATGTGTGTTGAATTACATGGTGGTGAGGTGTTTTTAATTACGTGGTGGTGTTGTGTTTTTAATTACGTGGTGGTGAGGTGTTTTTAGTTACGTGGTGGTGAGTTGTTTTTAATTACGTTTTGGTGAGGTGTTTTTAATTACGTGGTGGTGAGGTGTTTTTAATTCCGTGTTGGTGAGGTGTTTTACTTACGTGTTGGTGAGCTGTTTTTAATAATGTGTTGTTGAGGTGTTTTTAATTACGTGTTGGTGAGGTGTTTTTAATTACGTGGTGTTGAGGTTTTTTATTGCGTGGTGTTGAGGTGTTTTTAATTATGTGGTGGTGAGGTGTGTTGAATTATATGGTGGTGAGGTGTTTTCAATTACATGGTGGTGAGGTGTTTTTAATTATGTGGTGGTGTTTTTATTTACGTGGTGGTGAGGTGTTTTTAATTATGTGTTGGTGAGGTGTTTTTATTTACATGGTGGTGAGGTGTTTTTAATTACATGGTGGTGAGGTGTTTTTAATTATGTGGTGGTGAGTTGTTTTAATTACGTTTTGGTGAGGTTTTTAATTACGTGGTGGTGAGGTGTTTTAATAACGTGTTGGTGAGGTATTTTAATTATGTGTTGGTGAGGTATTTTTAATAATGTGTTGTTGAGGTGTTTTTAATTACGTGTTGGTGAGGTGTTTTTAATTACGTGGTGTTGAGGTTTTTTATTGCGTGGTGGTGAGGTTTTTAATTATGTGGTGGTGAGGTGTTTTGAATTACGTGGTGGTGAGGTGTTTTTAATTTTGTGGTGGTGAGGTGTTTTTCATTACGTGGTGGTGAGGTGTGTTGAATTATATGGTGGTGAAGTGTTTTTAATTGCATGGTGGTGAGGTGTTTTTAATTACGTGGTGGTGTTTTTATTTACGTGGTGGTTAGGTGTTTTTAATTATGTGTTGGTGAGGTGTTTTAATTACGTGGTGGTGAGGTGTTTTTAATTACGTGGTGGTGAGGTGTTTTTAATTACGTCGTGGTGAGGTGTTTTTAATTACGTGGTGGTGAGGTGTTTTTAATTACATGGTGGTGAGGTGTTTTTAATTTCGTGGTGGTGAGGTGTTTTGAATTACCTGGTGGTGAGGCGTTTTGAATTACGTGGTGGTGAGGAGTTTTGAATTACGTGGTGGTGAGGTGTTTTTAATTACGTGGTGGTGAGGTGTTTTTAATTACATGGTGGTGAGGTGTTTTTAATTTCGTGGTGGTGAGGTGTTTTGAATTACCTGGTGGTGAGGCGTTTTGAATTATGTGGTGGTGAGGAGTTTTGAATTACGTGGTGGTGAGGTGTTTTGAATTACATAGGGGTGAGATGTTTTTAGTTACGTGTTGGTGAGGTGTTTTTAATTAAATGTTGGTGAGGTGTTTATAACGACGTGTTGGTGAGGTGTTTTTAATTACGTGTTGGTGCAATGTTTTTAATTATGTGGTATTGAGGTGTTTTTAATTGCGTGGTTGTGAGGCGTTTTGAATAACGTGGTGGTGAGGTGTTTTTAATTATGTGTTGGTGAGGTGTTTTTAATTACGTGGTGGTGAGGTGTTTTTAATTACGTGGTGGTGTTGTGTTTTTAATTACATGGTGGTGAGGTGTTTTTAATTGTGTGGTGTTGAGGTGTTTTTAATTGTGTGGTGGTGAGGTGTTTTTAATTACGTTGTTGTGAGGTGTTTTTAATTACATGGTGGTGAGGTGTTTTGAATTACGTGGTGGTTAGGTGTTTTTAATGAAGTGGTGGGGGTCATGTGTGTTGAATTACATGGTGGTGAGGTGTTTTTAATTACGTGGTGGTGTTGTGTTTTTAATTACGTGGTGGTGAGGTGTTTTTAGTTACGTGGTGGTGAGTTGTTTTTAATTACGTTTTGGTGAGGTGTTTTTAATTACGTGGTGGTGAGGTGTTTTTAATTCCGTGTTGGTGAGGTGTTTTACTTACGTGTTGGTGAGCTGTTTTTAATAATGTGTTGTTGAGGTGTTTTTAATTACGTGTTGGTGAGGTGTTTTTAATTACGTGGTGTTGAGGTTTTTTATTGCGTGGTGTTGAGGTGTTTTTAATTATGTGGTGGTGAGGTGTGTTGAATTATATGGTGGTGAGGTGTTTTAAATTACATGGTGGTGAGGTGTTTTTAATTATGTGGTGGTGTTTTTATTTACGTGGTGGTGAGGTGTTTTTAATTATGTGTTGGTGAGGTGTTTTTATTTACATGGTGGTGAGGTGTTTTTAATTACATGGTGGTGAGGTGTTTTTAATTATGTGGTGGTGAGTTGTTTTAATTACGTTTTGGTGAGGTTTTTAATTACGTGGTGGTGAGGTGTTTTAATAACGTGTTGGTGAGGTATTTTAATTATGTGTTGGTGAGGTATTTTTAATCATGTGTTGTTGAGGTGTTTTTAATTACGTGTTGGTGAGGTGTTTATAATTACGTGGTGTTGAGGTTTTTTATTGCGTGGTGGTGAGGTTTTTAATTATGTGGTGGTGAGGTGTTTTGAATTACGTGGTGGTGAGGTGTTTTTAATTTTGTGGTGGTGAGGTGTTTTTCATTACGTGGTGGTGAGGTGTGTTGAATTATATGGTGGTGAAGTGTTTTTAATTGCATGGTGGTGAGGTGTTTTTAATTACGTGGTGGTGTTTTTATTTACGTGGTGGTGAGGTGTTTTTAATTATGTGTTGGTGAGGTGTTTTAATTACGTGGTGGTGAGGTGTTTTTAATTACGTGGTGGTGAGGTGTTTTTAATTACGTCGTGGTGAGGTGTTTTTAATTACGTGGTGGTGAGGTGTTTTTAATTACATGGTGGTGAGGTGTTTTTAATTTCGTGGTGGTGAGGTGTTTTGAATTACCTGGTGGTGAGGCGTTTTGAATTACGTGGTGGTGAGGAGTTTTGAATTACGTGGTGGTGAGGTGTTTTGAATTACATAGGGGTGAGATGTTTTTAGTTACGTGTTGGTGAGGTGTTTTTAATTAAATGTTGGTGAGGTGTTTTTAACGACGTGTTGGTGAGGTGTTTTTAATTACGTGTTGGTGCAATGTTTTTAATTATGTGGTATTGAGGTGTTTTTAATTGCGTGGTTGTGAGGCGTTTTGAATAACGTTGGTGGTGAGGTGTTTTTAATTATGTGTTGGTGAGGTGTTTTTAATTACGTGGTGGTGAGGTGTTTTTAATTACGTGGTGGTGAGGTGTTTTGAATAACGTGGTGGTGATGTGTTTTGAATTACGTGGTGGTGAGGTGTTTTGAATTATGTGGTGGTGAGGTGTTTTAATTACGTGGTGGTGAGGTGTTTTTAATTTTGTGGTGGTGAGGTGTTTTTCATGACATGGTGGTCAGGTGTTTTTAATTACGTGGTGGTGAGATGCTTTTAATTACGTGGTGGTGAGGTGTTTTTAATTACTTGGTGGTGAGGTGTTTTTAATTATGCCGTGGCGAGGTGTTTTTAATTACGTGGTGGTGAGGTGTTTTTAATTACATGGTGGTGAGGTGTTTTTAATTACGTGGTGGTGAGGTGTTTTAATTACATGTTGGTGAGGTGTTTATAATTACGTGTTGGTGAGGTGTTTTTAATTACATGCTGGTGAGGTGTTTTTAATGACGTGTTGGTGAGGTGTTTTTAATTACGTGTTGGTGAAATGTTTTTAATTATGTGGTATTGAGGTGTTTTTAATTGCGTGGTTGTGAGGCGTTTTGAATTACCTGGTTGTGAGGAGTTTTGAATTACGTGGTGGTGAGGAGTTTTGAATTATGTGGTGGTGAGGTGTTTTGAATTACATAGTGGTGAGATGTTTTTAGTTACGTGTCGGTGAGGTGTTTTTAATTAAATGTTGGTGAGGTGTTTTTAATTACGTGTTGGTGAAATGTTTTTAATTATGTGGTATTGAGGTGTTTTTAATTGCGTGGTTGCGAGGAGTTTTGAATTACCTGGTTGTGAGGAGTTTTGAATTACGTGGTGGTGAGGAGTTTTGAATTACGTGGTGGTGAGGTGTTTTGAATTACATAGTGGTGAGATGTTTTTAGTTATGTGTTGGTGAGGTTTTTTGAATTATGTGGTGGTGAGGTGTTTTGAATTACGTGGTGGTGATGTGTTTTGAATTACGTGTTGGTGAGGTGTTTTTAATTACGTGGTGGTGAGGTGTTTTTAATTATGTGTTAGTGAGGTGTTTTTAATTTGGTGGTGGTGAGGTGTTTTTTAATTACGTGGTGGTGAGGTGTTTTCATTTACATGGTGGTGAGGTATTCTTAATTATGTGGTGGTGTTGTGTTTTTAATTACATGGTGGTGATGTGTTTTTAATTGTGTGGTGTTGAGGTGTTTTTAATTGCGTGGTGGTGAGGTGTTTTAATGACGTTGTTGTGGGGTGTTTTTAATTCCATGATGGTGAGGTTTTTTGAATTACGTGGTGGTGTTGTGCTTTTAATTACGTGGTGGTGAGGTGTTTTTCATTACGTGGTGGTGAGGTGTGTTGAATTATATGGTGGTGAAGTGTTTTTAATTACATGGTGGTGAGGTGTTTTTAATTACGTGGTGGTGTTTTTATTTACGTGGTGGTGAGGTGTTTTTAATTATGTGTTGGTGAGGTGTTTTAATTATTAGGTGGTGAGGTGTTTTGAATTATGTGGTGGTGATGTGTTTTGAATTACGTGGTGGTGAGGTGTTTTGAATTACGTGGTGGTGAGGTGTTTTTAATTACGTGGTGGTGAGGTGTTTTAATTTTGTGGTGGTGAGGTGTTTTTCATGACATGGTGGTCAGGTGTTTTTAATTACGTGGTGGTGAGGTGTTTTGAATTACATGGTGGTGATGTGTTTTGAATTATGTGGTGGTGAGGTGTTTTTAATTACATGGTGGTGAGGTGTTTTTAATTACATGGAGGTGAGGTGTTTTTAAATACGTGTTGGTGAGGTGTTTTTAATTACATGTTGGTGAGGTGTTTTTAATTACGTGGTGGTGAGGTGTTTTTAATTACGTGGTGGTGAGGTGTTTTTAATTTGGTGGTGGTGAGGTGTTTTTTAATTATGTGCTGGTGAGGTGTTTTCAATTACAAGGTGGTGAGGTGTGTTTAATTATGTGGTGGTGTTGTGTTTTTAATTACATGGTGGTGAGGTGTTTTTAATTGTGTGGTGTTGAGGTGTTTTTAATTGTGTGGTGGTGAGGTGTTTTTAATTACGTTGTTGTGAGGTGTTTTTAATTACATGGTGGTGAGGTGTTTTTAATTACGTGGTGGTGGTCATGTGTGTTGAATTACATGGTGGTGAGGTGTTTTTAATTACGTGGTGGTGTTGTGTTTTTAATTACGTGGTGGTGAGGTGTTTTTAATTACGTGGTGGTGAGTTGTTTTTAATTACGTTTTGGTGAGGTGTTTTTAATTACGTGGTGGTGAGGTGTTTTGAATTACGTGTTGGTGAGGTGTTTTAATTACGTGTTGGTGAGCTGTTTTTAATAATGTGTTGTTGAGGTGTTTTTAATTACGTGTTGGTGAGGTGTTTTTAATTACGTGGTGTTGAGGTTTTTTATTGCGTGGTGTTGAGGTGTTTTTAATTATGTGGTGGTGAGGTGTTTTGAATTACGTGGTGGTGAGGTGTTTTTAATTTTGTGGTGGTGAGGTGTTTTTCCTTATGTGGTGGTGAGGTGTGTTGAATTATATGGTGGTGAGGTGTTTTCAATTACATGGTGGTGAGGTGTTTTTAATTATGTGGTGGTGAGATGTTTTTATTTACATGGTGGTGAGGTGTTTTTAATTACATGGTGGTGAGGTGTTTTTAATTATGTGGTGGTGAGTTGTTTTAATTACGTTTTGGTGAGGTTTTTAATTACGTGGTTGTGAGGTGTTTTAATAACGTGTTGGTGAGGTATTTTAATTATGTGTTGGTGAGGTATTTTTAATAATGTGTTGTTGAGGTGTTTTTAATTACGTGTTGGTGAGGTGTTTTTAATTACGTGGTGTTGAGGTTTTTTATTGCGTGGTGGTGAGGTTTTTAATTATGTGGTGGTGAGGTGTTTTGAATTACGTGGTGGTGAGGTGTTTTTAATTTTGTGGTGGTGAGGTGTTTTTCATTACATGGTGGTGAGGTGTGTTGAATTATATGGTGGTGAAGTGTTTTTAATTACATGGTGGTGAGGTGTTTTTAATTACGTGGTGGTGTTTTTATTTACGTGGTGGTGAGGTGTTTTTAATTATGTGTTGGTGAGGTGTTTTAATTACGTGGTGGTGAGGTGTTTTTAATTACGTGGTGGTGAGGTGTTTTTAATTACGTGGTGGTGAGGTGTTTTTAATTACGTGGTGGTGAGGTGTTTTTAATTACATGGTGGTGAGGTGTTTTTAATTTCGTGGTGGTGAGGTGTTTTTAATTACGTTTTGGTGAGGTGTTTTTAATTACGTGGCGGTGAGGTGTTTTTAATTATGTGTTGGTGAGGTATTTATAATTACGTGTTGGTGAGGTGTTTTTAATTACATGCTGGTGAGGTGTTTTTAATGACGTGTTGGTGAGGTGTTTTTAATTACGTGTTGGTGAAATGTTTTTAATTATGTGGTATTGAGGTGTTTTAATTGCGTGGTTGTGAGGCGTTTTGAATTACCTGGTTGTGAGGAGTTTTGAATTACGTGGTGGTGAGGAGTTTTGAATTACGTGGTGGTGAGGTGTTTTGAATTACATAGTGGTGAGATGTTTTTAGTTACGTGTTGGTGAGGTGTTTTTAATTAAATGTTGGTGAGGTGTTTTTAATGACGTGTTGGTGAGGTGTTTTTAATTACGTGTTGGTGAAATGTTTTTAATTATGTGGTATTGAGGTGTTTTTAATTGCGTGGTTGTGAGGAGTTTTGAATTACCTGGTTGTGAGGAGTTTTGAATTACGTGGTGGTGAGGAGTTTTGAATTACGTGGTGGTGAGGTGTTTTGAATTACATAGTGGTGAGATGTTTTTAGATACATGTTGGTGAGGTGTTTTGAATTACGTGGTGGTGAGGTGTTTTGAATTACGTGGTGGTGATGTGTTTTGAATTACGTGTTGGTGAGGTGTTTTTAATTACGTGGTGGTGAGGTGTTTTTAATTACGTGTTAGTGAGGTGTTTTTAATTTGGTGGTGGTGAGGTGTTTTTTAATTACGTGGTGGTGAGGTGTTTTCATTTACATGGTGGTGAGGTGTTTTTAATTATGTGGTGGTGTTGTGTTTTTAATTACATGGTGGTGAGGAGTTTTTAATTGTGTGGTGTTGAGGTGTTTTTAATTGCGTGGTGGTGAGGTTTTTAAAATTACGTTGTGGTGAGGTGTTTTTAATTACGTTGTTGTGGGGTGTTTTTAATTCCATGGTGGTGAGGTTTTTTGAATTATGTGGTGGTGTTGTGCTTTTAATTACGTGGTGGTGAGGTGTTTTTAATTATGTGGTGGTGAGGTGTTTTTAATTACGTGGTGGTGAGGTGTTTTTAATTAAGTGGTGATGAGGTGTTTTTAATTTCGTGGTGGTGAGGTGTTTTAAATTATGTGTTGGTGAGGTGTTTTTAATGACGTGGTGGTGAGGTGTTTTTAATTACGTGGTGATGTGTTTTGAATTACGTGGTGGTGAGGTGTTTTTAATTACGTGTTTGTGAGGTGTTTTTAATTACGTGGTGATGTGTTTTGAATTATGTGGTGGTGAGGTGTTTTTAATTACGTGGTGGTGAGGTGTTTTTAATTACGTGGTGGTGAGGTGTTTTTAATTATGTGGTGGTGAGGTGTTTTTAATTACGTGGTGATGAGGTGTTTTTAATTACGTGGTGGTGAGGTGTTTTTAATTATGTGGTGGTGAGGTGTTTTTAATGACGTGGTGGTGGTCATGTGTGTTGAATTACATGGTGGTGAGGTGTTTTTAATTACGTGGTGGTGAGGTGTTTTTAATTATGTGGTGGTGAGGTGTTTTTAATTACGTGGTGATGAGGTGTTTTTAATTACGTGGTGATGAGGTGTTTTTAATTACGTGGTGGTGAGGTGTAATCGTCCCAAACGTCCAGTGTGCACCTGCCCCTCCCCTATGTCTGTGCTGAGGGGTTCTTTTAAAAAAAAATTAAAATATTGTTTCAACCGAAATCTTCAACCTAAATTGCCTCTAAAAATGTAATATCACAAACACAACAAATACATTTGTGCAAAATAATTGTTTGTGTTATGATTGGTGTAAATCATGACAACACAGCAACTGAGATGCAGTCATTATACTCAGCCAAAAGAAGCCCATTCCTCTGTGATGATGCGTTGCGAGCCGAGCAAAGCTCGTATCAGAGATCACGCCAGTACTCTCTATGTCGGGATTGCGCGGAAAAAAATGTCGCTCCCATCTGCTACACACAAAACTAAAGTTGGAGTATCTTCTTTAAAAACTCACTTAGGCTACGTATGAGAGCTGACCTGGTCTGTTCAGTTGATTGTTGAGGCAGGGATCACTTTTCAGTTCTCCACACCATGGGAAAAGCAAAATAAAGCGAAAAAACGAAATCTGTCAAACCCGGGAATGCCTCTTCTTGTTCAAAATAATCTTCTTCAGACGGCATATTTCCGAGCTGCCTCTATCAATGGGAATGATTCTGCTACCATTCATTGGAGTTTTACTTCCTGCAACATCCTTTGGTATTATAATTCTCGTAGCTTGAAAGGATTCCATGAAAAGTCTGGAAAACGACATTCCTATGTGAAAGACTGGGACTGGGGTAGGCGTGGCTATGACTGTCAATCAGCTTGATGGGGGCGGAGGTGCTGGACACATTTGCCTCAGTGTCGGCGTTACGCGTGATAATGTTATGTGGCATCAAATAATATTAGCAGAAATCTCATGTCTCGGGAATTGCCCTGTTTTTCAGTTACATTTATGAAAATAAAATAATAGTGAGGTACCAGTGCCATACACCGCACAAGGACACGTGATCACGAACCTTCTCATCGCGGGTCAAAGCAAAAGCAAACCACGTGATCAATAACCATCTCATGTCACTGTTTCTCGGCGGCAGATTCGCTACGGCGGAGTATCACTAATGCCGTCGAAAATAGCATCTGCTATAAATGGAGGTGTGTGTGTGTGTGTGTGTGTGTGTGTGTGTGTGTGTGTGTGTGTGTGTGCGCGCGCGTGTGTGTGTGTGTGTGTGTGTGTGTGTGTGTGTGTGTGTGTGTGTGTCATACTTTTTGACGTCAATTAATTATGTACTCTTCAAATGTACCTTTTAACCCTTTAGACTGCTGAGACCCCTTAGACCTTGGAAGACGCTTTAACGCAGATGACCCAGATTACTTTTAAGACCCAGATAACCCAAAAGTCCCCAAGGACCCAAATCACCCAAAATATCCAGATGCTCCAAAAGTCCCCGAGGACCCAAAAGACCCTCGATAACCCAAACACCCAGATGATCCAAAAGTCCTTGATGACCCAAAAGACCCAGATCACCCAAAAGTCCCCAAGGAAATAAAAATTACTCGATGACCCAAAAATCCCCAAGGACCCAAATCACCCAAAAGTCCCCAAGGACCCAAAAGTTATTGATGACCCAAAAGACCCACATGACCCAAAAGTCCCCGAGGACCCAAAATACTTCACCAAAAACACCCACATGACCCAAAAGTCCTTGATGACCCAAAATATCTAGATCACCCAAAAGTCCACGAGGACCCAAAAGTCCCCAAGGACCCAAAACTCATTGATGACCCAAACGACCCTGGTGACCCAAAAGACCCTGAAGAGCCAAAAGTTCCCGTAGATCCAAAAGCCCCCAAAAGACCCAGATAACCAAAAAGTCCCGATGAACCAAAATTACCCAAAAAACCAGGATCGACCCAAAAGACCCAGATGACCCTGATGACTCAAAAGTCCCCGAACACCCAAAAGTCACCAAAGACCCAAAAGTTCCCGAAGCTCCAAAAGTCCCCAATTAAAATTTGGTCCAAACAACAACGACATGCATTTTAAGGCCATTCTCCCTGCTAGAGTGGGGGTTAGCCTTTCGGGCCCCATGACAATCTTCTCCATTTTGCCCTATTTTCTGCATCTCCCCTTGGTAACCCCCTTGCCGGCATTTCTTCCTTGACCATCTTTAGCCAAGTCTTTCTCGGTCTTCCCCGTCCTCTACTTCCTTCTACATTCATTTCCATCACTCTTCTCAACCAATCACTTTCATCCAATGGTCCAATGGACCCTATTTTATTAAGTTTTGAACTGACATTTAGTGATCCTTTCATCTTTGTTTTGGCATACTGCATCACCTGGAGTGGTCAATGGTCAATTAATTAATGTTTAAATATAAAGATCCTATTCTCCTTATGCCCTCTTACCTATGGCTACTGGGAGTGGGGATTTGGGAGAGGGATGTGGAAGCACGAGGTGAGGGTGAGGGGAGAGAGTGAGGGGGGGGGGGGGGGGGGGGAAGAGGGAAAATTGTTATTTAAAAAAAAAAAAAAAAAAAGCCAGAAGCCAGACACCCTCAGTACACCACTGGTGAGCACATCTATAAAGTTTGTACTGCAACATTTGTAAATCAGTAGTATAACATCATCTACTCAAATATTACAATAATTATTCAGACGGTGTATTTCTCAGCTACGCCTCTCTCAATGACAATGACTGGAGTTTTACTTGGTGCAGAATCCTTTGTTATAATTTGTTTCTCCAGTTTATTTCTCCAGTTAAATATTTACAGATACTCTCTGAGAGAGTGCTCTCTCGTGCTCAACCGAGGCCATCGTAGTTTGGCATTTGGCAAGGCCACACCCTTCCCCACACCTACTCGATCAACCCTGAACCTTTCTATGCACATGCGCAGATAAGAAAAAGTGTCACGTGTGCAGTGTGCTTGAGTAACGTCTTTCTGATGATTTATAGCAAAGATCGTAGAGTGGAGCAAGCTGGCCCACTCGTGCGAAACAGTGAAGTATCCAATGGACGCGCTCGGCGGCCATTTTAGCAGGCAGAGTGAGCTTGCGCTCGCCATCCATCATCTCGCAGTTTATCTTTTCCATCGCCATCTTATCCATCATCTCGCCATCCATCGCAGTTTTATCCATCTCCCAGTGAGTTATGAGTCTTATGACCATCATCATTTTGTATAGTACAGCCCATAAATCCATAAACATGGATTTCACGCTACCAGCATCCCTTTAACCCTTTGAGGTACATATACATGGACTAATATATCCAGTGTAAATGCTTGGAAGGAGTGATTCATGTCTCATAATGCTTGCTAGGACAACTTCTTTCATACTCTGTGATCTGTATGATTTGAACGACAGCCTACATTTATCTATATTTGATCTACATGCAAATATATGGATATTAAAGTTCTTGTTTAATGAATATCATTAATCTGATTTAATAATGGTTTCATGATATTTGCATGTAATAACATACAGTATATTGCAGACCTTTATAGAATCTAATGTTCATTCAAGCACATGGCTCTTTAGCAAAACGAAGGAAAATAAACATATCATTCATTTCTACTGTAATTTTTTTTTTGTTTTTTTGTATACAAGATCGAGGCTCGTGAAAGAGCTAACATTAATCACACAAAAAGTCAAACCGACACACAAAACACAAAAAATAAGGGAAGCGGCAGACAAGATGGGGGAGAGAGGGGGAAGGACACAAACACAACATTTGAGAGCAGGGACAACGGGAGAAATGTGGGAGGGCGAGGGCTTTGGGGGAGGTGGGAGAGGTATAAAACATATGAACACTGCAAGGACTTCCAGGAAAGAAGTAGGAATTTCCAAAAAGTGGATCTGGTGAAATTAGTGGGGGTAGAAAAGATCAAGGTTTTGGATGGTGGAAGATAAGAGATGGTGGTGAACGGCTGTTTTAAAGACCTGGAGGGAGGAGTGGGATTGAAGAGAGTGAGGGAGTTTGTTCCAGAGGCGGGAGAAAAGGGGAATGAAAGAGTGAAGGTGAGCAGAGATCCTAGATTTTGGCAGTTTAACCATAAGAGGGTTGCTGGCAGATCTTGTGCGACCTGGAGGAATATTTGGGGGACAGAGCACAGAGAGAGCTGGGGGTGCAAGGCCGGAGAGGAGTCGGTAGAAGACAGAAAGACCACCAACCTGCCTGCGGTGAGTGAGTGAAAGGCCCTCGGAGTTAACTTTGTCGCAGGAGATTCCAATGATTCTGAAAGCTTTGGTTTCAACAGCGTGAAGCCTAGCTAGGTGTGAGGCAGGAGCACCAGCTCAGAGGGGGGAAGAGTATTCCATTGAGCTGCGGATGAAAGCCTTGTATGTGATGAGGAGCTAAGGTGTGCCAAAGAAGGATTTCGCACGACGGAGGATGCCCAGTCGGCGACTGGCTTTGGAGGCTAGCTTGGAAATGTGGTTTTCCCAAGAAGGATCATGGCAGATAGTGAGACCCAAAAGCTTGAGTGACAGAACTACTTGGAGAGGATTGTTGAGAAAGTAGATGGGAGGGTTTTCCAGTCGGTCCTTTCGGAGAGACATTTTAAGAGTGTGCGATTTGTCAGGATTGAAAGACATGTTCCACTTGTTTGACCAGTCTGTGATTTTTTCCAGGTCTGCAGAGAGTGAGGAGACTGCAGACTGCCGATCTGAGGGATGAGGAATGGAGCGGCAGATAGTGGAGTCATCAGCAAAGAGATAGAGAGGATTTTCCAGAGAGTCGGAGAGATCATTGATGAAGACCAGAAATAGCACAGGGTCCAGTCCACTACCTTGGGGAACTCCAGCCAGAACAGGCAGGGGAGATGAGAGAAATCCATTCAGTTCCACATGTTGCCTTCGACCAGAGAGGAAGTCCGCAAGCCATGAGTGGAGGTTTCCATGGATACCATAGGAGGAGAGTTTGTTGAGCAGACCTGGGTGCCAGACCGTATCGAAGGCACGTGATATGTCAAGTGAAGCAGCTCTGATTTCCTGCTGGCATTGAGGACCTCCATCCATTGTTGAGACAGCAGAAGCAACATTTCCAGAGTAGAATGACCTGGTCTGAATCCAAATTGATGATCAGAGATCAAGCCATTGGAGAAGAGGAAGGATTTGATATCCGAAGCAATGATGGATTCCATGACTTTGCTGATAATTGGAATCAGGCTGATTGGTCTGTAGTGGCAAGGATCTGTTTTTGCACCTTTTTTGTGTAAAGCGGTAATGTTTGCTGATTTTCAAGATGCTGGCAGATGACCTTGAGCAAAAGAGAGGGTGAAAAGAACAGAGAGAGGGTGAGATAGAGCGGCAGAGCAGGATTTTAGGACCCTTGGGCTGATGCCGTCTGGTCCAGTTGCAGAATCAGAGTCGAGGTTTGACAGAAACTTCTCCACCTTGTCAGGAGAGAAGGACAAAGAAGGTCATGATGCATTACATGCAAGTACATTGTTGGGATAGGATTTAAAATTGTGCAAGACATTGAAATGTCCATGAACACTGAAATGTTTCAATACATGGACATCTGTGCATCTAATACCGACTTAATGTAGTGCAAATAATTGAAAATAATTTATTCATATCTTTTCGTAAATTGTCATGAGATGCAATGGTCAGCATGGGTACTGTAAGTTTAATTTCCACCTGTAAAACGTGTGAAAAATCATTGCAGGCAAGCGTTTAAAAGTACATTTGCCAATGATACATAACTTTTCTTTTTTTCTAGTGAAGTAAATCTTCCAGTGAAGCAGCCCGAATTCCGCTTGCTTGCTAAAATGGCCGCCGTTCTGCTCCATTGCGTACTTCACCGAATTGAACACAGTTGCGCACGAGTGGCCTATCTTGCTCCGCTCTACGATCTTTGATTTATAGTGACTATTTTTGTCTGGCGAGAATCTACTCAAGTATTACCGCGGTCTTCTGATTTCTTAGAACCAGGATTTGGATACTTCAGATAAATACTTATATCTTGTCTTGATAAAGTTCTTCATTGAAGTTAATTTTACAAAACTATTATCAGAGAGTGTGTTGGCACTGTCGACTCTACGTACTGACGTAGGGATGACATGGATAAAAAATTCCGGCCCCACCCACTGATACAAAACAAAATTGGAGTATCTCCTCGTACTCTCATAGTAGTTTATCAAGGACACTTGCAGTTCGAGTGAATAATACGTTTTATTGACACCAAGTAAGCAAAACAGTAAAAACCACGAGTGTCTTTCACGTCCGGCCGTGTATCAATAAATTCCTCTCGAGAGGCTCCGCCCCTCCCCTCTGTCCCCACCCTATTGGTGAGAGGGAAACCACACCAGTTATTTTGGCATTTCTAAGTGCAGGTCATTGTGTGGCATGAGGCTGAATGAAGACATTACTCTTTGAGAAACGAGCAATAAGACAGAGCTGCAAGATACAGTCAGGGTTATGTAAGACAATATAGGAACACATGTGCAGTGTTTGACTTTGCTGACTAAGATATCTTGGCACTTTTGCTCCAATATTTTGTATCCTCTGAGTCCCATACCATTGTGTTATTCCACATTGTAAAAAATTACAGAAACAAATGAATAAAAAATTAATGCTAAATTAAAAAGGCAATGTTGGGATGACAAACTACAGTCTAAAAAAGCCCTAAACAAGATAGGGATGATGTTTGTTTAGAGAGTAGCTAACAGTATTGCCATCACATAACAATCCCTATATCACTGCCTCCAGACTATTGTCTCGGGCGAGGCCGAGCTAAAAGTATTAGAAGCTCCTATATTTCATTTCTGCATAAGTATAAGAAGCTCCTGTATAATTTCAGGGACTTCTTGCAGCTTCAGTTGTCTTTCCCACTTTTCTTTTTCATCAACTTAGAGTAACTAATCACAAACGGAGATAATTCTAGAATGCTGTTATTAGAGATGTCCATGCAGTTTGTAAGAAGTTGATGATCATGTACTGATATTATAACATTATATTCGGACTGCTAATTTGTACAGTCTTATAATGTGGCTACACTACAAGAGTAATCAAGTACTGTGGTAACCAGTGAAATGTTTGTAAAAGCTTGAAGCAATGATTGATGAAGTGTGAATGAGGCAGTGATGCAGGGATTATGTGATGGCAATACTGTTAGCTACTCTCTAACTAAACCAACTTCATCCCTATCTTGTTTAGGACCGTTTTTAGACTGTAGTTTGTCATCCCTACATTACCTTTTTAATATAGCATTAATTTTTTTATTCACTTGTATATATACTAGTGGGGTCAACTGTGGGAATCCCACGGGCATGGACGTGTGTGACATTTGGATATATTGAGTTTGATGCTGCACCCACACATTCAGTTTTACAAAATGGTTACTGGCAATTTATCAGATCCAAAAAAATGTAATATACACAATTTATTTACTTCTGATAACATGTGAATGCACAGGGGAAATACAGTTTGAAAAGTGTGATTACATCTCATGGAAAATGTGACTTCAAGGGCTCAAATCCTCTCCCTCCATGCCCCCATCCCTCCCACATCACGCACACTGCACCAGGGAGTGGCACACACATGCACACACGAGTGGGTCACACACACACACACACACACACACACACACACACACACACACACACACACACCACACACACACACACACATGGGGCATTGGGTCACACATACATGCACACACACACACACACACACACACACACACAGGAGTGGTTCACACATGCACACACACACACACACTCAGGGGAGTGGGACACACACACACACACACACACACACACACATGGGGGAGTGGGACACAAACCCACACACACACACACACACACACACACACACACACACTCACTCACATACACACACGGGGGAGTGGGTCACATACACACACACACACACATGGGGGGGGGGGGGTGGAACACACACACATGCACACACACACACACATGCACACATACATGCACACATACATGCACACACACACACGGGGGAGTGGGTCACACACACTCATGGGGGGGGGGGGGAGTGGGTCACAGACACAGACGGGTGGAGTGGGTAACAGACGCAGACGGGTGGAGTGGGTCACAGACACAGACGGGTGGAGTGGGTCACAGACGCAGACGGGTGGAGTGGGTCACAGATGCAGACAGGTGGAGTGGGTCACAGACGCAGATGGGTGGAGTGGGTCACAGGCGCAGACGGTTGGAGGGGGTCACAGATGCAGATCATGGGTGGAGGGGGTCACAGACACAGGCAGGTGGAGGTGGTCACAGACGCAGGCGGGTGGAGTGGGTCACAGACGCAGACGGGTGGAGTGGGTCACAGACACAGATGGGTGGAGTGGGTCACAGACACAGACGGATGGAGTGGGTCACAGACACAGACGGGTGGAGTGGGTCACAGACACGGACGGGTGGAGTGGGTCACAGACACGGACGGGTGGAGTGGGTCACAGACACGGACTGGTGGAGTGGGTCACAGACACGGACGGGTGGAGTGGGTCACAGACACGGACGCACGAGTGGGTCACTCACACACACACACACACAGGTGGGGGAGTGGGTCACACATGCACACACACACACACACACACACACATGGGGGCGGCGGGGGGGGGGGGGGTATTGGGCAATACACACACACACACACACGGGAGAGGGACGCACACACACACACACAGGGGAGTGGGACACACACACACACACGGGAGTGCACACACACACACACACACACACACAAACACACACACGGGGGGGGGGGGGGGGAGG
Organism: Myxine glutinosa; assembly: GCF_964187855.1. Lineage (NCBI taxonomy): Eukaryota > Metazoa > Chordata > Myxini > Myxiniformes > Myxinidae > Myxine > Myxine glutinosa. The sequence goes on from NC_136263.1 coordinate 128,704,268, forward strand.
GGGGGGTCACACATGCACACACACACACACACACGCACACACGGGGGAGTTGGTCACATACACACACACGGGGGAGTGGGTCACAGACACACACGGGGTAGTGGGACGCACACACACACACGCACACGCACACATACACACACACGGGGGGGGGGGCTGTGTCACACACACAGACACACACAGACATGGGGGAGTGGGACACACACACACACACACACATGAGGTACACACACACGGGGGGGGGGGGGGTGGGGGGTGGGATACACACACACACAGGGGAGTGGGACACACACACACACATGGGGGAGTGGTTCACACATGCACACACACACACACCACACACACACACACACACACACACACACACATGGGGCATTGGGTTACACATACATGCACACCCACACCCACACACGGGAGTGGTTCACACATGCACACATACACACACACTCAGGTGAGTGGGACACACACACACACACACACACACACACACACACACACACGGGGGCGGCGGGGGGGGGGGGGGTATTGAGCAATACACACACACACACGGGGAGAGGGATGCACACACACACACACACACACACACAGGGGAGTGGGACACACACACACACACACGGGAGTGGGAGACACACACACACACACAAACACACACACACATGGGGGGGGGGGGTGGAACACACACACATGCACACACACACACATGCACACATACATGCACACATACATGCACACACACACACACGGGGGAGTGGTTCACACACACACACACACACACACACACACACACACTCAGGGGAGTGGGACACACACACACATGGGGGGAGTGGGACACAAACCCACACAAACACACACACACACACACTCACATACACACATGGGGGAGTGGGTCACATACACACACACATGGGGGGGGGGACACACACACACACACACACATGGGGTGGGGGTGGGGGGTAGTGGGTAATACACACACACACACACACGGGGAGAGGGATGCACGCAAGCACACACACACACACACACGGG
>NC_136263.1:128724180-128731680 GCF_964187855.1 Myxine glutinosa
ACGCGCACACACACACACAGGGAGAGGGACGCACACACACGAGACACACACACATGGGAGTGGGTCACACATGCACACACACACACACACACACACACGGGAGTTGGTCACACACACACATGGGGGAGTGGGTCACAGACACACACACGGGGGGAGTGGGACACATACACACACACGCACACGCACACATACAAACATGGGGGGGACTGGGTCACACACACACACACACACACAGACACGGGGACTGGGTCACACACACACACACACGGGGGAGTGGGACACACACGGGGGGATTGGGTCACACACACACACACACACGGGGGAGTGGGACACACACACGGGGGGGGGGGAGTGGGTCACAGACACACACAGGGGAGTGGGACACATACACCCACCCACACACACACACACACACACACACCCACAGAAACGGGGACTAGGTCACACACACACACACGGGGGAGTGGGACACACACACGGGGGGGGGGGGGGGGGTGGGGGTGGGGGTGGGTCACACATGCACACACACACACACACCCACACACACAGAAACGGGGACTAGGTCACATACACACACACGGGGGAGTGCGTCACAGACACACACACGGGGTAGTGGGACACACACACACACGCACACGCACACATACACACATGGGGGGGGGCTGTGTCACACACACACATGGGGGAGTGGGACACACACACACACAGACATGGGGGAGTGGGGACACACACACACACACACACAGGAGGGACTCACACACACGGGGGGGGGGGGGGGGATCACACACACATACACACACAGGGGAGTGGGACGCACACTCACACATGGGGGACTGGTTCACACATGCACACGCACACACACACACACACCACACACACACACACATGGGGCATTGGGTCACACATACATGCACACCCACACCCACACACACACACAGGAGTGGTTCACACATGCACACACACACACACACACACACACACACGGGGAGAGGGACACACACACACACACAGGGGAGTGGGACACACACACACACACACACACACGGGAGTACACACACACAAGGGAGTGGGAGACACACACACACACAAACACACACGGGGGGGGGGGGTCACACATGCACACACACACACACGCACACACGGGGGAGTTGGTCACATACACACACACGGGGGAGTTGGTCACATACACACACACGGGGGGAGTGGGTCACAGACACACACGGGGTAGTGGGACACACACACACACGCACACGCACACGCACACATACACACACGGGGGGGGGGGGGCTGTGTCACACACACAGACACACACACAGACATGGGGGAGTGGGACACACACACACACACACACACACACAGGAGGGACACACACACACATGGGGGGGGGGGGAGTGGGATACACACACACAGGGGAGTGGGACACACACACACATGGGGGAGTGGTTCACACATGCACACACACACACACACACACCACACACACACACACACCACACACACACACACATGGGGCATTGGGTTACACATACATGCACACCCACACCCACACACACACACGGGAGTGGTTCTCACACACACACACACACACACTCAGGGGAGTGGGACACACACACACACACACACACACACACACACACACACACACACACACACACACGGGGGCGGCGGGGGGGGGGGGGGTATTGGGCAATACACACACACACGGGGAGAGGGATGCACACACACACACACACAGGGGAGTGGGACACACACACACACATGGGAGTGCACACACACACACACACGGGAGAGGGAGACACACACACACACAAACACACACACACGGGGGGGGGGGGGGGTCACATACACACACACACATGGGGGGGGGGAACACACACACATGCACACACACACACACGCACATGCAAACATACATGCACACATACATGCACACACACACGGGGGAGTGGTTCACACACACACACACACACACACACACTCAGGGGAGTGGGACACACACACACATGTGGGGAGTGGGACACAACCCACACAAACACACACACACACACACACACACTCACATACACAAACGGGGGAGTGGGTCACATACACACACACATGGGAGGGGGACACACACATGCACACACACACGGGGGGGGGGGGGACTGGGTCACACACACACACACAAACACACGGGGGGGGGGGAGTGGTTTACACACACACACAGGAGGGGGACACACACACACACACATGCGCGCACACACACACACACACACACACACACAGGGGGGGAGTGGGACACACACACAGGAGTGGGACACACACACGAACACACACACACACACACATGGGGGATTGGGTCACACACATGCACATACACACACACACAAATGGTGGAGTGGGTCACACATGCACACACACACACACACACACACACACACACACACACGGGAGTGGGACACACGCACACACATGCACACACACACATGCACACACACACACACACACATACACACACACAGGGGAGTGGGTCACACACACATGCACACACACACACACAGGAGTGGGTCACACACACACACACACACACACACACGAGGTGAGGGGGGGGGGAGTGGGTCACATACACATACACGGGGGTGTGAGACACGCACACACACACATGCACACACACACACACGGGGGTTGGGGGGGGGGGGTTAGTGGGTAATACACACACACACGGGGGAATGGGACACACACACACGGGGGAGTGCATCACATACACACACATGGGGGAGTGGGACACACACACACAAACACAAACACACACACGGGAGTGGGTCACACACACACACGGGGGGGAGTGGGACACACACACACACACACACACACAGGAGACACACACACACACATGGGGGGTGGGACACGAACACACACACACACACACACACACACACACACACACTCACATACACACACGGGGGAGTGGGTCACATACACACACATGGGGGGGGGGGGGGGAAACACACACACAAACACGTGCACACACACACACGCGGGTGGTGGGGGGGGGGGGGTAGTGGGTAATACACACACACACCCACATGGGGGAAAGGGACGCACACACACACGCACACGAGAGTGGGGGGGGGGAGTGGGTCACATACACATACACGGGGGGTGTGAGACACGCACACACACACATGCACACACACACACACGGGGGTTGGGGGGGGGGGTTAGTGGGTAATACACACACACGGGGGAATGGGACACACATACACGGGGGGAGTGCGTCACATACACACACATGGGGGAGTGGGACACACACACACAAACACAAACACACACACACGGGAGTGGGTCACACACACACACACACAGGGGAGTGGGACACACACACACACACAAAGGAGACACACACACATACACACACATGGGGGGTGGGACACGAACACACACACACACACACACACACACACTCACATACACACACGGGGGAGTGGGTCACATACACACACATGGGGGGGGGGGGGGGAACACACACACAAACACGTGCACACACACACACGCGGGTGGTGGGGGGGGGGGGGTAGTGGGTAATACACACACACACACACACATGGGGGACTGGATCACACACACACATGGGGGAGTGGGACACACACACAAACACACACACATGGGGGGGGGGGAGTGTGTCACACACGTACACACACACACACACACGTGGGAGTGGGACACACACACACACACACAGGAGGGGGACACACACACATGCGCACACATGCACACACACGGGGGGGAGTGGGACACACACGCACACAAGGGGGAGTGGGACACACACACACACACATACACATGGGGGAGTGGGTCACACACACACACGAGTGGGTCACTCACACACACATGTGGGAGTGGGTCACACATGCACACACACGGGAGTTGGTCACACACACACACACGGGGGAGTGGGACACATACACACACACACACACACACACACACACACACACACACGCACACGCACACATACAAACACGGGGGGGGGACTGGGTCACACACACACACACACGGGGGGGGGGAGTGGGACACACACACACACACACACACGGGGACTGGGTCACACACACACACACGGGGGAGTGGGACACACACATGGGGGACTGGGTCACACACACACAAACACGTGCACACACACACATGGGGGTGGGGGGGGAGGGTAGTGGGTAATACACACACACACGGGGAGAGGGACGCACACACACGAGACACACACACATGGTAGTGGGTCACACATGCACACACACACACACACACACACACACGGGAGTTGGTCACACACACACATGGGGGAGTGGGTCACAGACACACACACGGGGGAGTGGGACACATACACACACAAACACACAAATGCACACGCACACATACAAACATGGGGGGGGACTGGGTCACACACACACACACACACACACACACAGACACACACACAGACACGGGGACTGGTCACACACACACACACACACACACACACACACACACACACACACACACTGGGGAGTGGGACACACACGGGGGGGACTGGGTCACACACACACACACACACAGGGGAGTGGGACACACACGGGGAGTGGGTCACAGACACACACAGGGGAGTGGGACACATACACCCACACCCACACACACACACCCAAACACACAGACATGGGGAGTGGGACACACACACACGGGGGGGGGGGGGGGGGGGGTCACACATGCACACACACACACACACACACACACACACACACACGGGGGGGAGTTGGTCACATACACACACACGGGGGAGTGGGTCGCAGACACACACACGGGGTAGTGCGACACACACACACACACACACACACGCACACATACACACACGGGGGGGGGGGGGGGGAGTGGGATACACACACACACACACACACACAACCACAGGGGAGTGGGACGCACACACACATGGGGGACTGGTTCACACATGCACATGCACACACACACACACACACACACACACACACACACCACACCACACACACACACACACACACACACATGGGGGCATTGGGTCACACATACATGCACACCCACACACACACACGGGAGTGGTTCACACATGCACACACACACACACTCAGGGGAGTGGGACACACACACACACACACATGGGGGCGGCGGGGGGGGGGGGGGGTATTGGGCAATACACACACACACACACGGGGAGAGGGACGCACACACACACACACACACGGGAGTGCACACACACACCCACACACATGGGAGTGGGAGACACACACAAACACACACACACACGGGGGGGGGGGGGGGGGTGGGTCACACATGTACACACACACACACACACACACACATAGACACGGGGACTGGGTCACACACACACACACAGGGGAGTGGGACACACACACACGGGGGGGGGGGGGTCACACATGCACACACACACACACACACGCACACACTGGGGAGTTGGTCACATACACACACACGGGGGAGTGGGACACACACACACACACACACACACACATGCACACATACACACACGGGGGGGGGGGGCTGTGTCACACACACACACACAGACATGGGGGAGTGGGACACACACACACACAGGAGGGACACACACGGGGGGGGGGGGGAGTGGGATACACACACACACACACAGGGGAGTGGGACACACACACACACATGGGGGAGTGGTTCACACATGCACACACACACACACACACACACACACACACACCACACACACACAAACACACACACACACACACACGGGGCATTGGGTTACACATACATGCACACCCACACCCACACACACACACGGGAGTGGTTCACACATGCACACACACACACTCAGGGGAGTGGGACACACCACACACACACACACACACACACATGGGGGCGGCGGGGGGGGGGTATTGGGCAATACACACACACACACACGGGGAGAGGGACACGCACACACACACACACACACACACACACACGGGAGTGGGACACACACACACACGCGGGAGTGCACACACACACACACACGGTAGTAGGAGACACACACAAACACAAACACACACACACACACGCACACACACACACACGCACGCACACACACACACACACACACACACACGGGGGAGTGGGACACACACACACACACAGGAGGGGGAACACACACACACATGCCCGCAAGCGCACACACGCACACACCGGGACACACACACACGGGGGAGTGGGACACACACACACCCACGGGGGAGTGGGACACACACACACACACACACACACACACACACACACACGGGGGAGTGGGACACACATGCGCACACACACACATGGGGGAGTGAGACACACACACATGGGGGAGTGGGACACAAACACACACACACACACACATGGGGGATTGGGTCACACACATGCACACACACACACACACACACACACACGGTGGAGTGGGTCACACATGCACACACACACATGGCAGTGGGACACACACACACACACACATGCACAAACACACATGCACACACACACACGCACAGGGGAGTGGGTCACACACACACACACACACACACACAGGAGTGGGTCACACACACACACACACACACACACAGGAGTGGGTCACACATGCACGCACACACACATACACGGGGGAGTGGGACACACACACACACACACATGGGGGAGTGGGTCACATACACATACACAGGGGTGTGAGGCACACACACACATGCACACACACACACACGGGGGGGGGGGGGGGTATTGAGTAATACACACACACACACACGGGGAGAGGGACGCACACAAACACACACAGTGGAGTGGGACACACACACACACACACACAGTGGAGTGGGACACACACACACACACACACACACAGAAACACACACACGGGGAGTGGGGGGGGGGAGTGGGACACACACACACGGGGAGTGGGTCACACATGCCCCCCCCCCCCCCCCACACACACACACACACACACACACACACGGCATTGGGTCACACACACATGCACACACACACACAGTGGCGTGGTTCAAATATGCACACACACACACACACACACACATGGGGAGTGGGACACACACCCACACACTCACCCACACACACACACACACGGGAGTGGGAGACACACACACACACACACACACACAGAAACACACACACGGGGGGTGGGGGGGGGGGAGTGGGACACACACACACGGGGAGTGGGTCACACATGCCCACACACCCAACCACCCCACACACACACACACACACACCACACACACTACACACACACACAGACACGGGGGACTGGGTCACACACACACACGGGCGAGTGGGACACACACATGGGGGGGGGTTGCGGGGGGAGTGGGGTCACACACGCATGCACACACACACACAGGGGAGTGGGACACACACACACACACACTCAAGGAGGGGGAACACACACACACATGCCCGCAAGCGGCACACACGCACACACCGGGACACAACACACACAGGGGAGTGGGACACACACACACCCAC
>NC_136263.1:128736680-128771680 GCF_964187855.1 Myxine glutinosa
CAAAGCAGCAAGCGATTATATTCATGGGATTTAAAACATCAACAACTCATGTACCAATTATATATTTTATGCTTCTGTGATGTAATATATGGTCATAAAGATTATGAATATGATGAAGGGTGAAACTATCCTGACAAAATGTATGCACATTAACAAATGAATAAGCGATCACCAAGCAAGATATACAGAGTAATGCATTCCATATAATGAACGGGCACAGAGTTCATTCACTGGTAAACATTGTCAATCTTGATCACTGTCAGTGCTGTCTCCACCAAACTAATATGGAATTTCTGGCAGTTCTGCATCCGAGTCACCTGAGTCCAAATCCTCAGAATATAGTGGTTCGTCGATGATATCGATGAGGTGTTGTGGCAGGACATTTCCTACATACCATAGTGACTCTAGCTTGCCATCCCTCAACTCACATCCATGGCTGACCATTACATCTGGATTATCCTGTTTAGCGATTTGGGCCCTCTTCCAGTTTCCAATCTGATAGTTCACCCACCTTATGTGCTGCTCTGGACTTCTTCTACATGGTGGTAGTGATCCCAAATCCACATTATTTGAAAGGTGGAGTTGGTCTTCCTTGGCACATTGCTTCTTTATGTGGACGTGTCGCAGTTCATTGTCCTTATGCATTCGAACACGACCAGAGATGGCACAAGTGAACACCTGGTTCATCAATTAGGTCAATTAGGTACATCAATTAGGTACTGGTCTTATTCCATGTCCCACCTTTCTCCAAACCTGGACAGTACAGCTGAAAACTTTGGGGTTTTCTGAGTTTTCATGGGCTTGATCTTCCCCAATCCCTTCAAGTTGCTGGTTGTCCCACATCCGGTTTACATGTGGAGGCAAAAGTGCTGTGAAGTGCTGCAAGTGAAGTACCTCTGCAAGGTCTGAGGTTGATCAATCTTTGCTTAATTCCCTTGCCAGTACCAAAATGAATGTCAACATTTGCCAACATGAGGTCAGTGCAGCAGGTTGAAGAACTCATCGCTGTCTCGGCTTTTTATCCGGATGTACGTGTATCCCTTATCTTTCCCATACATGCAGTTTAGAACTACTCTGGAGTCTGTTTCTTCTTGGGATGAACACAGAGTTCCAATTTCCATCTTTCTTGTAGTGTCCCATCCTCAGACATTAACTGGTATGCAGCCCCTCCACAGATCAGGGCGAGTTTTCATCCCAGGAGCTTGCTGGCATACATCTGATTACTCCATACTTTAGAGGAGATTGATGAACTGCGTCTTGTTCTCATCATTTGTCAAGAAGTGTTTCTAATCTGGGGGCTTCTTTGTGATTTCACCTTTGATGATGAGGTTCTCAGCCTCTTCGTTCACGTTCCATTGATTTGACATAAATGGCAGTGTATATATCCATGCTGTACACTGAATCTGTTGCTTTGATGTCATGTCAAAAATCTTGTGGCAAATCAAATTGAAATTTACTGGTGTCTCCATGTAGTGAAAGTAAGCATTCCTATCATGGATCACAAGTGTAGACTCCACTGATGGTACTGGAGCATCTTCACACAATTTGGTCAGATAGTGGAAGTATTTTGATTTGTCTGTCTTTGCCAGAAATTCATCAGCTGTCCCGATGCTATATGGAACAGGGGTAAATGGGTACGTCATCAGTTCCAACATATCCAACTGCAAGCCTTAGCTTTGGGGCTTCACAAATAATTCTAAAGCAATATTGCACTGTTGCTGTTTGCGCAGGTCATCCTAGCCAGTACGTGATGTGCACATATGACCAGGTAAGGCTGTGTGGTATTCCCAGCCAGGCTGGTGCCTCTATTCCTTGAAACTGTCTCCGTAAAGGCAATACAAACCATGACTCTATATCCGGCTAACTGTGTCATAGTGTATTGCATTGGGTCAAAATCTGAATTTGTCGAATTTGTGTTCAGTTGTTTGATATTATTTAAATAAACAAGAATGACCGCACTGTGATTGCAACCTGCAACGAAATGTGGTTAGGGCGAATTGGAAAACACACATTTAATGTGCAATTAAAAGATGAACAGCGCGATTGGGAAACACATTTAATGCGCTAAAAGATTTACTCAACACCTCTCATCCATGTCACCCTCCCCACGGTTATGTCAGAATGAGCTGATTTGTTACGTGGTCTGGGATTGTTTAACCCCAATATGTGGCCGTTCAACAATTACATAACACTATTTTTAGGGAGGCGTGTACTACGGGCTTGATTAAAACCTTACTAATATTTTTTATTCGACAGTGATTAGATTTTTAGGGATCCCTCATCGTGAGTAACACTCAATCCAAACAAAGCTGTTGCAACAGGCTTGCAGTTGGACATGAAGGAACTGATGACATACAAATTGACCCCTGTTCCATATAGCATTGGGACAGCTGATGAATTTCTGGCAGAGACAGACAAATCAAAATGCTTCCAGTATTTGATCAAAGTGTGAAGATGCTCCATCACCATCAATGGGGTCTCCACTTGTGGTCCAGGATGAGAATGCTTACTTCCACTACATGAAGGAGATACCAGCAAATTTCAGTCTTATTTGCCGCAAGATTTTTGACATGGTATCAAAGGCAACAGACGCAGTGTTCAGCACGCATATGTATACTGCCAATTCTGTCAAATTAATGGAACGTGAATGAAGAGGCTGCAATGAGAAACTCATTGTCAAGAGTGAAAACACAAAGAAGTCCCATGATTGCAAGCTATTCTTGATGAGCGATGAGAATAAGACAATTCATCAATCTCCTCTGTAAAGTATGGAGTCATCAGTCGTATGCCAGCATGCTCCTGGGAAGAAAGGTCGTTGTGATCTGTGAAGGGTTGATCTGTACATACCAGTTGACGTCTGAAGATGGAACACTGCAAATAAGATGGAAATTGGACTCCTACATTCAACCCAAGAGTAAACAGACTCCAGAATAGTATATACTGTATGCATGGGAAAGACAAGGGAAACAAGTACATCCGGATCAAAATCCTGAACAGCAACTTCATCCTGCTGCACAACACCATCACATTGGAAAATGTTGTCATTCATTTTGATACTGGCACATGAAATGAGCAAAGATTGATGAACATCAATGAGCTGGCAGAAGATAACACACAGCAGCACTGCACAGCACTCATGTGTCTCCATGCATACACTGGATGTGACGCAACCAGCGCCTTCAAGGGACAAGGAAAGATCAAGCCCATCAAAACTCTTACAGCAAACCCCAATGTTTTTAGCTGTTCTGTCCAGGTTGGGAGAAACGTGGGACATGGAATAAGACCTAATTGATGAACCAGGAGTTCCCTTGTGTCATCTATGGTTGCGCTCGAGTGTATAAGGCCAATAAACTGTAACAAGTCTGCATAAAGGAGCTATGTGCTAAGGAGGACCAACTCAACCTCTCAAAGAATGGGGATCTGGGATCACTACCACCATGTAGAAGAAGTCTAGAGCAGCACATAAGGTGGGTGAACTATCAGATTGGAAACTGGAAGAGGGCCCAAATCGCTAAACCAGATATTCCGGATGTAACGGTTGGCCATGGATGTGAGTTGAGGGATGGGAAGCTCGAGCCACTGTGGTATGTAGGAAATGTTCTGCTGCAACACCTTATCGATATCATCGATGAACCACTATATTCTGAGGATTTGGACTCAAGTGACTCGGAAGCAGAACTGCCAGAAATTCCATATTAGTTTGGTGGAAACATCACTGACAGTGATCAAGATTGACAATGTTTACCAGTGAATGAACTCTGTGCCCGTTCATTATATGGAATGCATTACTCTGTATATCTTGCTTGGTGATCGCTTATTCATTTGTTAATGTGCATACATTTTGTCTGGCTAGTTTCACCCTTCATTATATTCGTAATCTTTATGACCATACTAGCAGAAGTACCCGGCATTGCCGGGCGGGGGAGGGGAGGGGAGGGGGAAGATGAGGGGAGTGGAACGGGGGGGAGGGGAGGAGAGGGGGGGAGGGGAGGAGAGGGGGGGAGGTGGGAGTGGGGGAGGGGAGGGGGAGGCGGAGAGGGAGGGGGAGGGGGAGGGGGAGGGAAAGGGGAAGGGGAAGGGGAAGGGGGGAGGGGAAGGGGTAGGGGGGAGGGGGAAAAGGGAGGGGGAGGGGGGTAAGGGGAGGGGGTAGGGTGGAGGGGGAAGGGAGGTGGAGGGGAGGACAGAGGGGGGAGGGGGAAGGGGGAGGGAAGGGGAGGGCCAGTCAACAATGACGTTGCAGTTCTCATGGTCGGAGAGCAGCACAACAATCGCGACATCGTCCTGAATCTTCGCAACAGCACGAAGCGGATTTTGGAGACTCACCGATCCTGTGGCGCCCTCCAGTACCGGCGTTGCCGGGCGGGGGAAGGGAGATCCATACATTCCCAACCCGTACATTCGCCCTCTCGACTCAAGCTCACTCGGACAAAAGCCTCGCACAAATTACACCGTGAAGGCCCAATGGCCATGTCTATGCCACAAATCAAGTACATGAGCGAGTCGGGCGCACTGAATTGAAAATATATAGAACGCTTATACTCCGTGAAAAGTGAAGCTACAATATTTTTGAAAAATTTCATTGGTTGCTAGGAGACGGCAGCATGTAAAAACAGTTTGAATATTTGCAATACAGTTTGATCCAGAGGTAAGTGGTATGGTCTTGCTGGTTGGTGGACACGATATGTGTAAGGGAAATTATTTTGGTGTCCTGTATCTGGTCGTGCTAGTTGGTGAACACGGTATATTTAAGGGAAATGATTTTCTGTCATTCTTCTGAGTGGTTGCTTCTCCTTCCCCGTATTTTTGTTCATTTTATTGTTTTTTTCCACTCTCTTGAGTTGTGGGCCTTCCTTGAGTGGTATTACATTTATCATCATCATCATTGGAATGTCTGTTGTAAAGATACGGACATCAAGTCCGTATCTTGACGCAGAGAGCATCAAGCACCATCTTTTTATACCAGGCAACGGCAACGGCAACGCACTAACGCAGGCCTCGCTCGGCCCCGCCCATAGCTGCCTCGTTCAGCCCCGCCCACAGCGATCTCGCCCGGGCCCGCCCACAGCGATCTCGCTCGGTCCCGCCCACAGCGACCTCGCTCGGTCCCGCCCACAGCGACCTTGCTCGGTCCCTCCCACAGCGGCATCACTCCGCCCGACACGGCACGGCCCTACACGATATATTATTCGTACAATGCCGGGTACTTCTGCTCGCTGAAAACAAATCTATGTGAAACATGCTAAATCATGCTAAATCCTAATCATGCAGAAGTACCCGGCAAAAACGCAATCGCTCTGAAATACGTGCGAACGCGTAACTGAGTTAATGGCGGCAGCGAACATCACGTGATCGCTCTGAGCGAATCAGCGCGCTGCTCTGCTTCCGGTCAGATTCAGGTCATAATATTTCGCGCTGAGATAAAAATATGGTAAAAACATATTATGAAATAAATTTTTAGGTCAGCCATGTTCGTCCCAGGCTCAATGGCCATGTCTGTGCCAAATATCAAGTACGTGAGCCTCTCCGTTTAGGAGTCTATCGGTAACATTACACACACACACACACACACACACACACACACACACACACAAACTGTGTTTTATATATAAAGATGTTACATCACAGAAGCATAAAATCTAGAATTAGTACATGAGTTGTTGATGTATTGAATCCCATTAATGTATGCCCGTGGCTTTACTTTCTTGTATTAACGAGCGCCATTTTGAATGCCTTTTTGCCGTAACTTTGTCAGTTTGTCACAGAATCATAGTTGTAGTATCAAATCTTAGGTATATGGACACAGTTTTAATATATGACGTGGATGAATAAAGTCTCACATATGCACTTCAAATAAATGTAAATAAAGAAGTTTGATCATTTTTGTAATGTGTCGGACATGTACGCCGGGTGCGGGCATATGTAGTCCAATAACTCATATTAAATATTTCTGAAACATGACGATATTGATTTCATAACAACCAGCAGAAGCTAAGCTTTCATTTTTTTCTAACCTCATTTGTATGTATTGCTGCTATAATAACTGCTCAAATTACCACAAAGTATGAAACATGGAAATTGAGTGTGATGCGTATCGTCCACGGTCACGTTTTGAGGATACTTCTAAATATTGATCCAAATGACAAGTTCATCCCAACTTATGTAATGTTAACAATTGATTTCACGTTCAGGATACTCGATGCTATGGCATCAGCAAATATACTGCCATAGGCTTGTGGGGGCAGGGGAGTGGCGGAGGGGGAGTACACTAGCAGCTATAGTAGCTCATGGCCTATTGCCTCCCACAAATCTGTCCCATGATCATTAATTATACACCGCCCCTCCCTATTCCATCTCCAGGTGCTGCACGACGTCATCGTCATTTTTTTTTTCAAGGCCTTCGGCACCCAGCAATGACGCTCGCCGATAGGTCATACTCAGTTTTAACTTTGTTTGGTTTCTTGTTTTATTATTTGTTGGGGCGATATCTCAGCCATCCTTTGAGCTTTGAAGCTGAAATTTGGGCACAATAGTGAACAAGTGCTTTTTCAAAAATGTTATCTTTTATTTTTTGATTAATCAATTAATTGATGAATTATTTAATTATCATCGATTTATTAATTAATTATTTATTTTCTTCCTCCTCTGGGAAATATCCCAGTCACCTTTTGAGCGAGGAAGCTGATATTTGGACATGACATTGACCAACAGATTTGGCTATTTTATAGGGTATTTTGACTTAAATAATTAATTATTTCATTTTTCGATTAATTACACAATTAATTTTCACAAAGTTACAGATTCGGATGAAACAGTGGTGATGTAGGTGTGCTATTGGCCAATTGATAAATAAATTATTTTACGATTATTTCTTTTAATTGCGCAATTAATCAATTAATCAAATATTGTGCACTGCTCCCTCCCAATTCTGTCTCCATGTGCTACATGGTGGCATCATCGGGCACCTCATATCAGAGCTAACACATACTGCCCCGGTAATGTTGTGCGCTGTAGGATGTTATTTATTTATTTGGCATGGGGGTGGTGTATACTTTGAATGTAGCTCTAGTTGTTCAATTTTGGGCTTGTTCTCAGATTTTTGATGTCACAATGAATTTAATTTTTTATTCAACTGTTTAAAGTTCAAAGTACATCTACCCTTTGAAAATATTTTGCAGGCCATAGCTCAAGTAGCATCTGATGGTGTGTCTCTTCTATTTATCTATTTTTTGTATATTTATTCGAGGTTCATATCAGAGCTAACACATAGAACATATAATAAAGGGTGCAGGAGAAAAGAGGGGGACAGAGAAAAGCACAACTACAGAAGGGACAACAACACAACAACAGTATATCACACATGACCTTTAATTTTTCATGTGACCTAGATCAAATCAAACATAAGTGAGTTGACATCCATCATGGGAGGAGCATCTCCATTAACACCTTCAAAACAAATTATTGGTTCACGAGTTATCAAGTGACCACTATATTTGTCATGTGTGTGCGTCTGCCTGTATGTGTATGTGTGTGTGTCTGTGTGTGTGTCTGTCTGTCCACAGCATAACTACCCGATGATATCATCCGATCTTGATGAAACTTGGGTGGGAGGTTGATATCATGATCTAGTTGTGTCATGCCTAGAGTGGGCGTATTGCGCCCATTGTGGGCGGAGCGACGCCCGAAAAAGATGTCTTTTTAGGGGGTAATCGATTTCAAGCTACATCTTCTCCGAGGGTTTGGTGGAATCTGACAGGGGTTTCGATATTTGGTTAGGCCAATGTCATGTGTCTAGCCCCATGGAGCTTGATTTTTCATTTTTCATTTTTTTTTTTCATTTCATTTTTCACCGAATTTTCGGTATTGTGTAGCTAACTAACCTCATAACTGATTATACATTATTTTCTATCTCATTTCAAGGTCAGTAACCTTTGTTTTGACATTTCCGGGCCTGGCCTGTCCAGGCCTGTTTCGGTTATAGTCCGTCCTTTATCATTGAATACTGCTCGCTCGTGAACCATCGTCGTCTCCTGACTTGTATATTTTGATAATAATTGATGGCAATTTCCCAATTTAATTCATGTGGAAATATGTTTAAGCTGTATAAATGTAACCTTTTTATTTTTAATTATTCTTTTTAATTTTTAATTTATTTTAAATCCAACTTCCAATTTTTGCAACACATCCTAACCATTTGGCCCTCACAATCGTAAAGCTAAAAATAGAAGCTCCTGTCTTTAAAAATGGTTTGTGCCCTACCTGGAGGCTTTTGTAAAAAAGCAAATTTCCAGTTGATATTATGGAGCTTATTCTCTTACAAAAGCCAAAGCCAAACAATTCCAAGAAGCCGAACAATGTTGTTGCATAAGTTGCATAAATACAAACCATCTAAAACACATTTTTTAGTTGGGGAATGACCAAACATTTTGGTCTTATGATCAGGCTTTTTTTATTTGCAGGAGTGATGCTTATGGAAGAGCAAGGGAGAACTGACAATGTGTCAAACATCAAGGGAATGAACAAAGAAGAAACATAGGAGAGGGAGGAGGAGAGGAAACCAAAACCGAAAAAACTAGCAAGTAAGATGGTAAGGTTAGGAAAATTTAATGGGGGTAATAAAGATCATGGGACAGAATTGGGGATGACAAGACATGACGTTCACTGCCTGCTTGAACCCCCAAAGGGACGAATGATACAGAACAGCCACCGAAAGGTGGTTGCATAGTTAGGAGAAGCAATGAATAAAATAGCTGAGGTGTGCAGTCAGCAGGGATTTTGATAAATTAACCCAGATGGGGTCACTATCCATACATCCTGGAGTACACAGGAAGGAGCAATTTAAAGAGAATATATGGAAGAAAACCGAGAAACCACCAACCTGCCTCACAATATTAGTAACCTTTGTATTCTTCGGGTGGAATCCTATATTTTTCTTAGAGTTTGAAAAAAATAATGTAGATATTAAATAAAAGTTAATATAAGCATGTATGCATTCACTGAGTGAAAAGGCCAAAATATATGATGAGAGAAAGCCAAGCAAGGCTCAATTTCAAAGCATAAAATTACAAAGCATCTGAAAAATCAAAGCCTGTCCTTGTCCGCTTGTATTCAGACATCTTCTTCCGTATGCACAAAATAACGAAAAAAGAAAAATATATATAAAAGTAAATTGATGATTTTATGCAGCGTTGACGTAGATTTCGATTAGTGAATCAATTCAGTGAAATGCTAATTCTTTAAATTTCAGGTCAATCGGGTGGAAATTGGCGGTTTTATGCAACCTTGACCTTTGACCTTTTGACCAAATTATTAATTTGCCTTCTCCATTTTCTCATAATAAAGCTTTGTTGAGAATCTGATGACAAAACTCAGAGTAAATTTTAATTTCAGGTAAATTGGATGAAAATTGATGATTTTAGGTGATGCTGACCTTTGATTTTTGGACCTTTTGACAAAATTAATAATTTGCCTTATCCATATTATCAAAACTAGTGTGTGCCCGTAAGTGCGTGAACGTTCGTGCGTGAACGTTCGTGCGTGACCGAACGTGCGTGGGAATACGTGCGTGGGCGTACGTGCAAAAAAAATTCGTTTGTTCGAGGCAGTAAGTCGTCACTATCCATAAGTCCGGAAGTTAAGTCCTCACTGTCCGGAAGGTCGCATATCGCAGTTACGATTAATCGCAAATTAGTTTTATTGGCCAATTATTCTATTAGCGCCAACATATTTTGCCTTTTTGCTCTTCCATCGCAAGAAGCACAAAGAGAAGAGAAGAGAAGAAAGAAAAATAAAACAAAAACGTTTCAAACCCCGAGGCAGAAACAACAAACACACAGACGGTTCCTTCGCTCTAGCGTGACCGTATGTGCAAAAAAAACTTTAAAAAAACAAAAACTTTCACCGTTGCTTTGGTCTTCGCTCTACCTTGCAAAGGCACATCCTCAGGTCCCCAGCAATATAGCTGGCAAGTTTCGATTAGATCAGACCAGTGGTTGTCGAGAAACAGTGGTCACAGACATACACACACACACACACACACACACACACACACACACACACACACACACACACACACACACACACACGCATTGTGTTTACAATTACTGGAATTATAGAGATAACAATAGGCCCCCTTCAAAATCCCCAATCTCTCTCCAAAACCGACACTGGACACCTGCAGTCGAGGTTGCATTCTGCCGATAATCTCCCCTGCTCGTTTCGTGGCTGCGTGCCGCGGCGCAGAACGCCATTACGCATGTGGTCCAAGTTGGTGAAGAAGGGGGGAGGGGTGACCACAAGGCGGCGCCCTATGTATGTTTGCTAAATAAATAGCCATGACTTGGTAACCACTTGTCCGATTAATATGAAACCTTGAAAAGGCACATCCTCAGGTCCCCAGCAAAATCGCTGGCAAGTTTCGATTAGATCAGACCAGTGGTTGTCGAGCAACAGCAGTCACAGACACACAGACACACAGAGATTACTGGAATTATAGAGAGACTAGGACGTGCCCGTACGTGGGTGCCCGTTCCTTGCCAAAAAAAAAAAAATAATAATTTGTGTAGGGGTGTGTGTGTGTAAACATCCTAGGGCGTGCCCGTACGTGGGTGCAAAAAAACATGCGTGCAAACAACAACAACAAAAAAAAACTTTGAAACCACGTGGCAGTAACGACCACAGAACCCCCCCCCCTCTATTTACATGAATGGTTTGGTCCATTCGCAACGACCACAGAACCCCCCCCCCCCTCTATTTACATGAAATGGTTTGGTCCAAAGCGAACGGCTTGCGGAGTTTGGTAAAGAAATCGCCATAGCTCGGTAACTACTTGTCCGATTAATATGAAACCTTGAAAAGGCACATCCTCGGGTCCCCAGCAATATACCTGGCAAGTTTAAAGTATATCGGACCCGTGGTTGTCGAGAAACAGCGGTCACAGACAAACACACAAACACACAAACACACAAACACACAAACACACAGACACACAGACACACAGAGATTACTGGAATTATATATAGATGAACACCAGGTGGGGTTGACTCAGCCTGTCATCCTTCCGAGGTCGGTGAAATGAGTACCAGGGTACTGGGTTCTCTCTCAAGGAGGTTGGTGGCAGGATTGGCACTCCGGCCGCCATAAAGAAAAACACCTCATTCCGGAGCACACACAGTGGTGTGTGTCGGGATGGTGCTGAGGAGTCAGTGCTGAGGAGTCGCCCAAGGACGCAGTGACGTGCTGATCCAGCGTACGATCCCATATATATATAATATATATATATATATATATATATATATAATCAGGTCATAAATAAATAGTTAACAAGCAAAACTTAGAGAACCAACTACAACTCAAAAAATAAACAAGCACTAAGTAAGCCCTATGAAGCTGCCTCTGCTCATTTACCCAGAAGGATTTTGATTGACGTTAGAAACAAAAATAGTGACATAACCTTACCATTTATAAACTAACTCTTCCTCTATTGAGTGTTGGAGGACAATGTTCAGGGTTATACTTTTTGATCGATTTGGACTCTATTTGATTATTCCAATTTTTCCATTGAGGTCAAATTCATTTTCTGCCTAATTACTGATGTGATGCAATACAGGAGGTGGCTTCCTGTGTTGTATCGCATGTCACAATACACTTATCGCAATTGGGCAGAATGGCCTTGGAATATGAACACTCGCCTCTGATTTGAATCTCGACCCAGCTATAAAACTTTCATTGTGGTGTTTCATGGGCAGGGCGATTCATCAATATGTTTGCCGTCCCTCATGGACATTAAACTAGGCACCCTGTCTGCTGGCATTAGTTGGTGGACTTTAAAGATCCAATGGTGTCCTTTATTGAGATAAGGTGATCTATCACTGGCACCCTGGCTAAATTACCAATTCCTGTCCCGACTGACTGCTGGGAAGGTAATTGCAAACCACCACCCAGCATAACCCTTGCCAAGAAACTGCTTCAGTGGCACTGATGCTTTGTATATCAGAATCCAAAAGAAAAAAAAAATTAGATATATCTTTAATAATAAAAGAGTGTGTTGGTCAGTCGGTCAGTCCTTCAGTGTGTGTGTCTCCTCAATAACTCCAAAAACCATGAAACCTCGAAGCCCCAAACTTTGCAAGCATACTTATTGAACTTCAAGGGAGTGCGAAGAATAGAAACTGGGTGTTTGGGAGTGTTTAAACACCCCGCCTCTTTTAAGATGATTAATGCGGTGCTCATTAAAAAAAAAAAACCTTTATCAAAATGGCAGTGCGCCATCTTGGTCAACCCTCTGTCACATCACTGGCTTCTTTCTCCACCATTTTGTTTCGGCCTATTCAAACATGCCTTGGCTTGGAAACACAAGCTACTCTCACAGACTAATTCAAGTATATTATCAAAATCTGGATTCAGATTTATGGATCGGATGCCTTACATTAAATAAGTATCGAAATGTGGAGTGGAATCTGGTAAATTTAAGACATCAGTCAGTGATTCTTACAATCAAGTGTATTTATTTTTATTTATGCAAGGCTGTCATCCCTCCTTCTGCTATGTTGTCTTAATTCATACCTCCATCGGATAGGGTATCGCTCCACTGTACTGGGACTTGCAATACTTGTAGGAAACCTGAATATTTGAACCATCTGTTTTTAAAATTCCTTCTATATGATGGACCCAGATTGCATTTATTTCAAACTATTAAAGAGGTGGCAATTGGCGAGTCGGATCTGCTGAATATTTTCTGCCATTTAAACCAAAAACAATCAGCTTGCTATAGCTCGCCAAGTCAGCCATTCCTTATCAACCATTTCATTTGAGTGCTTGCCTGAGTGCTTAAGCTGCTTGATGAGCGCTCCAAAATCTGCTTGGTAATGGAACACACCGTGGATTCACCATTCTCTTACCTTTCCATTTGGTTTATTTGTCATTGTGCTTAAATATTTGTAATGACTTTGTTGCTCAACTTTGAGTGATAGTCTTTGATGTTTGTTTGTTTGCATGGGAATGGGAGGGTTGGGGGTCTGGGAGGAAGCAAGGGAGGAGGTAGGATGAGGGAGGGAAAGGGGTGGAGCCATGGTGGCAGCTGCAGGTTGAGTCACATCCCTTAAGGGAAGCCCATGCTGTAATCTCCTTTGCAATGGCACATGCTGTTTGAAAATGATGAGTAGTTTGCTATCAAGTTTGAACAGGATGTCCAGGAGACAGGTGCACATTTATAATTACTTTTATCCAAGTTATTCATTATTTGGTTATTTTGCACCTGTTGTCAAGTTTGCTAAACTTCCCTATTCCATGGTGCAGCCTTCGATCCCCCTTCTCTCATGCTGTCTTTCCTTCTCCTCCCCTCAGGCTGCCTTCCCCTCACCTATCCTCATACTGCCTTCGCTTCCCCTCCCCTCATGCTGCCTTCCCCTCTCCTCAGACTACCTTCCCCTCCCCTCAGGCTACCTTCCCCTCCCCTCATGCTGCCTTTCCCTCCCCTCTCCTAATACTGCCTATGCTTCCCCTCCCCTCACGCTGCCTTCGCTCCCCTCCCCTCACGCTGCCTTCGCTCCCCTCACCTCATGCTGCCTTCGCTCCCGTCCCCTCATGCTGCCTTCGCTCCCCTCCCCTCACGCTGCCTTCGCTCCCCTCCCCTCATGCTGCCGGCGCTCCCCTCCCTTCACACTGCCTTCGCTCCCCTCCCCTCACGCTGCCATCGCTTCCCCTCCCCTCACACTGCCTTCACTTCCCCTCCTCTCATGCTGCCTTCACTTCCTTCCCTTCACACTGCATATCCTTACCCTCCCTTCACAATGCCTTCTCTTCCCCTCCACTCACACTGCCTTCCATTCCTCTCCCTTTACAGTGCCTTCCATTCCCCTCACACCGGCTTCCCTTCCCCTCTCCTCATGCTGCCTTCCCTTCCCCTCCCCTAATGCTTGCTTCTCCTCATCTCACGGTGTCTTTGCTTCCCCTCCCCTTCTCCCCAACCCAACCTCTCCCTGTCTCTCCTCCCTTCTCCCCACCCTCCCCACGCACTCTCCCCCTCCTCCCTCCCCTCATATCCTCTCTCTCCCCAGCTCCATGCCCACTTGCCTTCCCCTTCCCCATATTCTCTCCCTCCACTCCCCCTTCCCTCTCTCTCTTTCCCCTACAAATTTGCCGTCCCCTCTTCTCCCCTCCATCACTCCCATCCTCTCTCTCCCTCCACGTCTCTCCCCTCCCTTCCCCCTCCACCCCTCCCTCTTCCCCTCTTCCCCTCTCTTCTCCCCTTCCACTTCCCTCTGCTCATCCTCTCTCTCTCTCTCCCCTCTCTTAATATTCCAGTCACAAAGTGACACTGCATTGCCCAACAACACCGGGTACTTTTGCTAGTCTACAATAATAAGACCGGGAGTGTCAGTCAGTTAGTCACTTCGTGTGTCTCCTCCATAACTCCAAAAGGATGGAACATAGTGCCCGCAAACTTGGCAAACACACTAAGCAAACTCCAAGTGAGTGCATGAATGAAAACTGGGAGTTTGGGTGTGTGTAAACACAATTTTTGAAGATAATTTATGGGATGCTCATCACAAAAAACCCAAAATAAGACTTACCAAAATGGTGGTGTGCCTTCTTGGTCTGCCCGTCATATTTCTGGGTTCGTAAGCCACCATTTTGTTTCAGCATAATCAAACATGCCTCGTCTTGGAAGCACGAGCCACTCTCATGGACTAATTAAAGGATATACTGGTAATAGAAAAAACACAGGCAGGAAAAAATTAAACTTGTCAAAAAAAAAAAATCGCCAAAAACCTAACTATCCCATGGATATAATTCAAGTATGATATGAGAAATAATATGAAGTTACATAACATAATCATTGAGACGTGTAGGTAGTCTCTTAGTACACGAAGAATGATGAATAGGTGGTGGAACTACTTCTCTAGGGAGTGCCTTCAGCTGCAAGCTGATGGTTGTTCATCCGGGTCAGGTGAGTGAGTTATTGTCATGGAGTGCTTAGACAGCTGGTCTTTCTGTGAGTGGGGTGATAAATGGAGAATATTCACAGGTCTTCCAGGGGTGTTTGCGGTTGCGACATTAAACCTATCTGTGCTGCATCATAATGATATGAACGGAGGAAATGGTGTGTAACAGTGACAAATGCTGGCTCTCAGACATTTTCTTGCCTGATTTGGACGCTTTCACCTGGAGTAAGTGGTGGAAGCTCTTTGAAGTTCTAATCGTATATATCATCGCAACATGTTGATACCTTACCAAAATCTGATGTTCATCTGCTGGAATGTACGGTGGCAAGAATCATTCCATCATAATAGGCTTGTGTTAGAGCCAATGATTCATCAACAGCTGAGCTGAGGAAAAAAGGTAGTTCAGAAATATGAGTGTTCCTGCAAGTCAGCAGGTCAAATGCAAATCACCAGCAGATTCTGGAGCCTTCTTGAGGCCTTGTTTGACAGAGTGTAGTTTTTGTTCAGCCTGCCCATTCGATTGTGGCATATGTGGGGCTTCATTAGCTCACCTGGAACGAAGTTCAGGGGAGCTTATGCGATGACGCGTTGTCGGTCTGTCTGTCAGTCCGTCTGTCAGTCCGTAAACACTTGAAACTTCTTCTTCGAAACCGCTGATGGGATTGCGACCAAATTTGGCACATATGATATTTGTTGTGTTGTGACTAAAGTTTGTTCACGGCATTAATAAAAATCGGGCTCCAAAGGGGTATACTGGGGGTCAAAATGGGTCCAGGTTTGTACACCGGTGATGTACCAAAGTTTGTTCACGGCATTAAAAGAATCATCTACCCCATTGAGGGTCTATGGGGGGTCAATGTGGGTCCAGGTTTGACCCCCCCCCCCCCCCAAAAAAATAGATATTTGCTTTCTCCTCTGAAACTACACACACTATTTCGATGAAAGTTTACCACAACCTTCAGCACCGGTGATGTACCAAAGTTTGTTCACGGCATTAAAAGAATCTGCCCCTTTGGGGCTTGCCCCCCCAAAATAGGTATTTGCTTTCTTCTCAGAAACTACACATGCAATTCTGATTAAACTTGACCACAACCTTAATGACCGTGTTGTACCTAAGTTGTTCCTGGCTTTAAAAAAATTTGCGGTCTAAGGTGGTCTATGGGGAGGGGGGGTGGGGAGGGGCCTTGCTCCCCCAAAATAGGTTTTTTTTTTTTCTCAAAACCTACACACACAATTTTGATGAGACTTCACCACAAATTTGTTTGTTTAAGGTCTAATGATTATGTTAGTATGATTCTCCCAGCTGCCCTGTCTTCTTGTGAGCATTGAAATTGGTTTAAAATACCTTTAGTCAGTGCAGTATACCATTTATTCTACCAGGTGAGCGCCAGGGGTATTGCCCCTATGTTTTTGTAATGTGATGTTCCCATTATGGAGCGAGTCTTTTTAATTGTGAACTTGCAAATGGAATGTTGTCAACTATCAGCTCCTTTGGAATGCAGTGTCTCCCGAATGTTGGCTGGAGTGCATCAGTGGCATGGTCTGCAGAAAGTCCAAGGACATGAATAACCTCCGGATATTTTGAGAAGACGCCTTAAATAGATAGACTACTTCTCAAAATCTATCTACTACTACTAGGAATTGTTTCCACACAAATCCGAGAAGTTAGCAATGACTTTCTGCAGCATGAGCAGTTCTTTATAGTTGGCAGGTCTAAACTTTGCAGACACAGAACATTTTGCTCCAAGTTGTTCAATGTCACGGCTCTTTGCTGGCCAGAGTATGAATTGTCAGGCCCTGTCTTTGCTTTTTTCTTGTCCAGGGTTGTCTTAAAAATTACCTTGATGATTGGTGTCAAGTTGGTTTTGTGTGACGGTCATCCATTTATGACAAATCCAGCTAAAGGCTGAAGGGCATTGCCATCTGAGGTTGTGGAAAATAAGGCCTCTAGGCAGCGTTGGCTTACTGGTACCTGGGATATAAACTGGTGTACCCTTAGCTGCATGTCTTCAAATAAAACACTGCCATCTTGTGGAGTGCCTGTATAAGCTCGAGAGAGAGTGCCAGGAACATAATATCATTTGCCAGGCACATACATAAATTCCAAGTCATGACGAAGAAGACGAAGAACATCATTTGTATCTGTGAATAAGTTTTCTGACGATGGTCACCAATGGCTTGTGATCTGTTTGCATCTTTGTGTTATACCCATTTATGAAGTGGTGAAACTTTTCTACTGTGAAAGTGAAAGCAAAGACGATACCGAGCAGTTCCTTTTATATCTGAGCATACTTGTGCTCTGCAACCTGTAGCGAATGGGAGGCATCGGCAACTGTATGTCCTTCCTTTAGCAAACATGCTCCGAGACTCGTAAACCTGGCTTCGACTTGGATGACTGATGCGTTGGATGGAAGCCTCAAATATTTTCAGGATTGGTGCATGATAAAAAGCCTGCTTGACGGTGTTGCAGAATCAGAATGTTTCAGCATGCTCAGGGTGCCACTGCCATTGTGTGTTTTTCTTCAGCAAGTCACGTAGCGGAACCAAGATCGTCGATACGTTGGATACAAATTGTGAAAGATAGTTAAAGACTCCCAAAGTACATACACTGTAGATATGCTTTACATTTGAGATTTGGCAACTTGTAAGTTCTTGTACCTTTGTCACATCAGGCCTCTGGCCTTCAGCAGTGAAGATATTTCACATGTAGCTGACCTCTGACACCTTCCACTGAATATTCTCACTTATACTTTTTTTTACATTACTTGATCTGGCACAATCAACTAATTTGTGAACAATTTCTTCATTTGAGTTTCGTCAGCCATAGCAACAACCGTATCATCGGAAATGAAATACACTTCTTCGAGAACAGCAAAGGCATTCTGATTGTGAAACCTGCAGTACTTCATTTGCAGAACTGAGTCCAAAAGGGATTCTGCTAAAACAATATCTTCCAAAAGGAGTATTGAAAGTACACACTGATGCACTGTCTTGTCTTGTGTCATTCTTCTTGTTAAAAGTACAAAAGTCCCTGTCTTGTGGCATTTGCCAGAAGGAGTCTTTTGATCAAAGATAGATAACACCCACTTACCTACCAGCAACCGGAATTACATTATCTTGTTTTTGCTTTTAATTTGAATTTCTCAGATTTAAGCAGAACCCTAATGAGCTAACCTTATTTCCGATTATTACAGGGTTATGTACCCAGTCCATGGAGCCATATTCATGTATAATGACACCTCGTTATTCCATGTGTATCAAGCTTGTACTTAAGACAATCTTGCAAGTAATGTGTAAGTCTACATGGACATCCAATGACTGGACAAAACTCCTTTATTTAATTCAATACGACAATATGACAGGGGTTAAACCTTCCAATCCCCTGAAAAACATCTGCATATGCCTGGGGTATACTGATCAATGCAAGGAAATCTGGTTGCATGCTTATGGAGCAAATCCACATTGTTGTTATTAAATAATTGAATCAGGTCGAGGACAATACAAGCCGTCAGTCCGAATATAGGTGGCGTGGAAGATTGACAATATAGACCTCAAACGTGCCCTTATTGTTTTATTTTTGGCAGCAAAGGTTAGCTTTACTTTTGTACTCAACCTGATGCCCCCCCCCCCCCTAATCCCCCCATAAGCTTTGAGAGTATTGGATGAACAATTGATGTGGGGTTTCATTGTAAATTCCCGATAAAAGGAAAATGTCATGACAGGTGTCTGTGCACCCATATCCAGCTTGACCTTCATCTTCCCTCGAAAGCAGGGCACAGTTTTTTTGTCACGCCCATATACACAACAGTGAACACAACTCCCCTTGGCCTGGGAAGGCCCACAGACGGATGGAGCATGTTCTCGATGCGGATGCCTTTATCAGAAATTGACACTGAAACTCCACAGTCATAGTTCATCCATCACACTCAAAGCTTATGGTGGGCATCATGCTGTGCACAAAGGTAAAACTAACCTTGACTGCAAAACAGAAAAACAGAGAGCATGTTTGAGATCTACATTGCCAATTCTTCTGCACCACATAATCTTGGACTGACGTATTGTATTGCCCTAGACCTGATTTAAATTAGTGACAATACTGTCGTTATTTGTTAGATGCACCTGCAGCCAGATTATTTTATGCTAACCAGTATAACCCAGGTGAACTTAGATGTCGTTAATGGTCTTGGATGGTTTAACTGTCCCTATAATATTGAATTCGATGGAGTTGTCCAGTTCCATACTGTTTTCATGATTGTCGTAAGAAGAAGCTCGATGAGATGAAATGGTGAAGTCATTGAACATGTGAATGGGCCCATGGAAGTGGTGCATAACTTCATAATCATCAAAAAGTAGATCCAATCGAGTGCTTAGATCGCTGGATTCCGTGCTTGGATCGAAAGTAGATCCAATCCAGTGCTTAGATTCTAGGAATTAAAAAAAGCACTAAAACAAGAACACCATCGGATCCCTAAAACAGATTATGTAATCAGCCTGCTTGAACGTAAGCGGGTATTTTATATCTTTGATCAACAGGACTCCTTCTACCAGGTACCACTAGACGAGGACAGGGCATCGATGTGTATTTTCAAAACTCAGTTCTGCAACTGAGGTAGTGCAGAATTCCAATGAGAGTGCCTTGGGTGATCTCTAAGGGGTACATTTCATTTCTGATGATATGATTATTGCTGTGGTTGATGAGGCTCAACACAAAGATTGTGGACAAATTTAGTTGATCGTGCCAGATTGAATAAGGTAAAATTTAATGATCAGAAGATTCAGTGTCTGGCGTCAGAGGTCTGATAAGTAAGGCATGTCATCACTGTCAAAGGTATCAGGCCTGATGTGGACAAAGTAGAAGCAGTTACAACCATGCCATCACCCACATCGAAAGTTGATCTAATGTGTGCCTTGTGATTCTTTATCTACCTCTCAGGTTTCATACCCAACATGTCGACAACCATGGCACAATTATGTGACTTACTGAAGAAGGGGACTTACACAATGGTAGTGGCACCCTCAGCATGCTGCAGCATTTAACATCCTATAGCAGGCAAATACTCGTGCACCAGTCCTGAAAGCTATTTGAGCCTTCCAAACCGACACTTTGTCTACTGATCTAAGGACATGTTTGCTCCAAGAAATCCAGTGTCTGTGCCTTTTTTTTCCACTATCGGTCACAGACGAAAACAAGAAAGAGCAATCGGAGATTGCAGATCCTCCAAGACGTGTTTTTAGTGGTTGTTAAGGCTTTTGTGTTAAAACAAATATGGCAGCCGCACCGCGTAACCGATGACATCATAATTGGTTTTTTTTCGCCACCAGTTTATCCCTACATGACGCTCAATAAATTTCATCTTGATCGGATGAAGTTCTGTACTTGTCGAATTATGACGTCATAATGGAGGAACCTATGACATCATCATTAACGTATGTTATTCCCCATGGAGAGTTCTTTACAAAGAGCCCTGTCTAAATTTTTTCTATGCATCACTTTTGGAGATATAGAGGTGCAAATTCTTTCGGTTTTTCCTGTACCTTACAGCATGTTTTCCTGTAAGATGGTGCCCTGTACAATGTGACCTATGACGTCATAATTATCATTAAAAGTTTCTGTTGGAGGGAGGTTCACCTATGGTGAAAATATCCTGTCAATCTGACCAATGGTTGCAGAGAAAATCATATTTATTCTGTTTGGAGAAAGACAGACAAACAAACAGACTCAAATGCAATACCCTCTCCTCTGGCGAGGGTATTTATGCTCGGGTAGAAAATAAACTGATCGGTGTAATTTATGTGGTAGAAAAGTTTCCCCAATATGTATATGGGCATAAGACAAAGTTACAAACAGGACACAAGCCATTGGTGACCTTCGTCAGAAAGCCACTTCATGGAGCGTCACCCAGATTACAAATGATGTCCTTCATCTTCTTTGTTATGACTTGGAACTCAAGTATGTGCATGGCAAGCTACTTTTTATTTTGACACTCTCTCTTGAGCTCTTACTGGTACTGCACCAGATGCCAGTGATTTATTTGGAGACCTGCAGCTGAGGGTACAGCATTTGATATTTCAGTTACCAGTAAATCAACATTGACTAGAGACCCGATGTTCTGCAACTTCAGACGATAACGCCCTTCAGCTTTTAGTTGGATGTATTGTAAATGGATGGCTGTCACACAAAGCCAATTTGCCACGAATCTTCAAACGTATTGGGATACCAGAAATGAACTGCACCTTGCCCATGGTCTGCTCTTTGCTGGTGATCACGTCATAATCCATCATCGCAAAACATCACAACATCATCAGTAGGGCCTACGATCAAGGAAGGTCACTTTTGACAAAAAAAAAAGCAAAGCCAGAGTCCATCAATTCATCTTGCGGCTGGGAATGAGCTACACCATTGAGCAACTTGTAGCCAACTGTCTAGTGTGGGCAAAGGTTAGACCTAACATCTGTGAAGAAACTCTGATGCCACAGGAAGCTCCACAAGGCCCCTGGCAGAAAGACAATGCTCACTTCTTCAAACTTGCATAGAAACAATTCCTCATAGTAGTAGACTAGTTATCAAAAATATCGAGAAGTTCTTCATGTTCTTGGAGTTTCTGCAAAGCACGTCATCGTTGCACTCAAACCAACATTCATGACGCACAACATTACTCCGGAGCTGATGTCATTCGCAAGTGGAGAATTAAACAGATTTGCTAAGAATGGGGATTTCATATTTCCATATATGGCGAATGGAATGGACAAGCCAACCATACAACACAGACTGTCAAACAAGGGCTCAAGAAGGCTCTAGAATCTGATGAGGATTTGCATTTGTCACTGCTTACTTACAGGAACAGTCCCATATTAGGACTAACCCACTACCCATCTCAGTTGTTGATGAAATTAATGCTCCGAGACATACTACCTACGATGGAGTGACTCCTGCAACTGCATATTCCGGCAGTTGCACATCAGATATTTAAATCGTCAGCAATTTACTAATAAATTTTACGATCAGAACTCCAAAGAGCTCCCTCCCATCACTTACTTGCTTGATTTTAAAGCATCCACCTCAAGCAAGAAAAGGTCCTAAAACCAGCTGTTG
Source organism: Myxine glutinosa (assembly GCF_964187855.1). NCBI lineage: Eukaryota > Metazoa > Chordata > Myxini > Myxiniformes > Myxinidae > Myxine > Myxine glutinosa. The sequence goes on from NC_136263.1 coordinate 128,758,716, forward strand.
TCACTGCTACACACCATTTGTCCCATTCATATCATGTTGTGAAGCAAGGCAGTCAGGTTTCCCACCACAACTGCAAACACATCTGGAGGACCTGTAAACCTTCTCCACTTATTACTTCACTCCCAGAGGAAGACTGAGGAGGAGTGAGTGGGAACAGGAGGAAAGGTGAGTGGGGATCAGGACGAGGGGTGAGCAGGGATCAGGAGGGATGAGATGGAGAAGGAGCAGGCAGAGGGGTGGGCAGGGAGGCCTTGGGGTGAGCGGGGAGCAGAAGGAGGGGTGAGCATGGATCAGGAAGAGAGGTAAGAGGGGGGCATGGAGAGGAGGTCGCAGAGCAGGAGGAGGGAACAGGGGTGTTCCATTACCAATAAGCTTGTAAAGCCCTTGCCCAAGTGGCTTAAACACTCAACGAAGCACTCCAACGAAATGGTTGGTAAGAAACGGCTGGCTTGGCAAGCAATACGTGCATACTTTTGAAGTTAAGGCATTCGATGATTAGCGCTTGGAGTTCACTTGTCTCATTGCTTTACTCATTGTAATCCTTTCATTATGTCAATCGTTCTTTTAATTCGATTTATTTTGCTTTCCTAACTCCGGTGATTTCCACAAAGAGTACCCAGGCGCGGCTGTGGCAGCTTTCACGGCGATCCTGCTAATTAATTATTTTCATTGCACTAAAAGTTACACTTTGGGCACATTCCTTAATATTTTCTTCACTCTATTTAATTGTTGGAACAATACAAAAAGTTAAGTTTAATGCTTTGGCAATATGGAGAAGGACAAAGGACAGCCCTGCTTATAGTTCAGTTATAAGATGCACACTTAGTTATAGGAATTGGTAATTTCTTAAAATTTACAGATTTCACGAGAGATTTCGGCACTGAGGTAGTCCCAGAGATCCGATGCTCACATCCAAACCCAGATTTTGATTACCGGTACTGATGTTGAGTTGTTTCAATTGGTCTTTTACATGGTGTTCAGTTGTTTCAGCAATTGGTGTTTGCGGAAGTAGTATTAGTATTAGTTTTTAACTCAACTGGACTACCGTCCAGTTGAGTTCATCACATACTGAACCCTCCGGTGTGCGTCGTCTGTCGTCGTCGTCTGTCGTCTGTCGTCTGTCGTCTGTCGTCTGTCGTCTGTCGTCTGTCGTCTGTCGTCTGTCGTCCGTTAACTTTTCGACGTTAACACTCCAGCATCCACAAATATCAACCGATTCTGATCAAACTTGACATGCAGCATTCTTACCCCAAGGACCAGGTTGGTATTACATTTCAGCCCGATCCGTTGAAAAGTGGCGGACTTAGGCGACCATTTTGTTTTTGGTCATGAAAACGACGTTAACACTCTCGCGTCCACAAATATTAACAGATTTTGCTCAAACTTAGAAAGTTTAACCATTACCACACAAGGTAGGTTGCTATTGCATTCCAACCAGATCCGTCACAAAATGGCCGCCATAGGTCGCCATATTGTTTTCAGCTCCGAAACGACGTTAAGACTTTAACGTCCACAAATATTTATGGATTTTGATCAAACTTGGTGTGTGAGACTCTTACCACACAAGGTAGGTTGCTATCTTAAGTCAAATCTAGTACAGACAACTGACCTACTTTAAAGTTGTCCAGTCAGTTCAGTTCAGTTGAGTTCTGCTTCCCTGGAAGCTCTAGTTCACTAATATTATTATATGATTAGGATATTAGTATTAGCTGCACTAGTACTACTATTTGGAAATAAATTGGACTACAGTATAATGTGCTTACTGCAATGCAGTCGTAGAAGAAGAAGAAGAATAAAACCACTTCTGCATCTTCAGATGCACAGGGCTGCCGAAGCAGTTTCCTTTCTAGTGGACACAATCAACATCTGGGGATGTTGTAATTTATTTTGACCGAGACATAATTTTTTAAGTCATTTTAACATTTATCACCAAAAATTGAATGAGGTCTGTCCGATCAAAATGAAAACGCCCTCATTACATAGTCAAGAGCAAGCCACATTTACGCACAATTCACATTACACCTCTCTATGTTAAATATCAAGGTCTTACACCCATTGTAGTATTAAATCAACACTTTAGCTTTTTCTCCCTTTTTCTGCCAATGTCCAAGGAGTTTTCCTTCAATAATGGTAATACAAAGTATGTGGGGTTGACATATTTTTTTAACCTTGACCTCATTTTATGGTCATGATGCAATTATAGACATTTGGCTGACTGAAAAAAATAACACGATCAAAGTCAAATGCCGATCTGAAAACAATGCGCTCAATCTTTATAATCGCTCAATCTTGCCATTGCAGAATCTCAGACTGCTCGGCCTTCCAAGATGTTCTTGCATTATAATAGTGTACCTGCATTGAAGTTATGTACCTGATATTTGATTAGTGTCCATGACTTGAATAAATTTATTGAATAATTTTCCTCCGATTTTCATGACGTTGAGTTTTTTTTAATAGAGTGTATATGGGGGCAAGTTTTATTATTTTACATTATATTCCTAAATGGTGAAGGTCAAGATCAAATGGCAATCCGAACAACATATTCCGTCATTGGGTCGAGGGCAATCGCTTTGTTATCGCAGAATTTTTCTTTGGTTTTGTGTGTTTTTCTCCTTTTAACCATTATTTCATACACTCCATACTAATTTTCTGCTTATTACTCCTACCTTTGTTTTTACCCTAACTTTTTCTATCCATTTAAACAACAAATTTATGAGAATAGTTGCCTGTTCCCTGTTGCTTCATTCCTTCAAGATAGTATTCAACTTTTGAGTGCACATGACCTGTATTGTCAAATGTTGGAATTTCTTTACCTTTGTTATGCTTGGCAAAACCTTGAAGTGGCTGGGTTTGTTCATTTTCTTCTTTATTAATCCAGTAATACATCACAATTAAGGTTACCCATGAGTGTGAGCAACGTCAGCTGGAATTAGAGTATGGCAACAGGTTACCAATATGCCAATGAAAGTTTGACAATATTGTTTGACTTTTAAGTTATGAAGACAGTGACAGTGCCTGCATGGGGTTGAGCATATTTATTTCAATTTCATAGATTTTAAATATAATTTTACACCTTAAGATGATTTTGAGAATGTGTAGTTTCTGTATTATCCTTGCCTTCTAGATTTTTCCACAACCACATCACATCTATTTCAAGTCAGATATTATTGAGAAATTGCTAAGTTAATATGCAGGATCATTATCCTCTTGCATCACACCAGGAATGTTTAAGTGTTCCTTACTGATAATGTTTGGTGCATGTGATCTCAGCCATGTCCACAGTTAATATTGAGACATAATTGCCCTCTCCTCTTCCCAGGCAACCTCCCAGGCAAACATATCGTTTTCATTTTACCTGTAGAAAAAGACTGCTAATGTCTGCATAACTCAACAAATTGAAATAACTGTGTAAGGGAGACTTTTAGACGATTATTTAGAGTGGTCACCATTATGGAAATACGGATGAGGCAATTCTTGCTCAGATGTTTGCCATTTTGATTTGTATTTAGTTTATGACAAGCAATTGCTGAAAAACTGGAGAAAGGCTCATCAAACAGCTATAGTTCTCAATGTGGCCAGGTAAAAGTAACAAATTCCAGATATCATATAAGAATCATAATTTCATCTTGAGAAACCACACCATAAATGTAAAAAGTTTGCAAAGATTATGGATAGAATGCATGACCGAGACAATCAGAAGTTGTATAAGAAGTGGTTTGCATGACAACTCCCTTTCAGTCGACTTCAAATGCAGAAACATTATCATCCCGCAACACTACAATAGTATTGTAACTATCAGATGGACAAATTTAAAGATGGTAAGTTAATATATGAAAGGTATGTATTCATAAGACCCAAGACAATGACCCATCTTGCTGCTGTCCAGAGGGAGACAGTGCCATTCAGGTCAATAATGACAATAAAAACAAGAAAGAGCAATCAGAGATTGCAGACCCTCACCTGGGCATGTTTTTTGTGGTGTTTGTTTGCTGCTGTGTTTGCATGGTGTTTTGACAATGTAGATTTATGTTCATACAGCACTTAAACAGACCTTTTCAGTGTTTTATTGTATCGATTCACATTCCAATCATATGCATTTTATGGACGTGCTCACATTCTAATTGTACGTGCTCTATAAATGTATGCACATTCTAATAATACATACACCACAGATAAAAACATGTTTCCTATAGCATGTACTTTATTGACATACTCACATTATTAATTGATTTTGATGTACCATCCACTTTATAGAGCGTTTAATGCTGCCAAAGCAGTTTCTTGGATAGGTTTGTACTGGGTGGTTTGCCATTGCCTTCCCTGCATTGTTTGTTCATGCTGTATCCCTTTTAAATGCTGATTGACAAGCAAACCTTCAATTTTTGTTCCAACCTTTCAACCAAAAAGCTTCCCACCAAGTGACCTATGACATCAAAGATTTATACTCCGCCTATGAATGGTTAGAGGATCACGTGTGTGAAGCTTTGTGTTGATTGGAGAAGTTTCGTTTTTCTGTCCAAGATGGCTATCAAACCACGTTCGATCCATTTAGTTCTTTCAGAGAAGAACAATAATTTCATTAATGAAGTTTTTGCATAAAATCCAATATGGTTGCCAGAGCATGTGACCTATGACTTAATCGTTTTCCAAATTTATTCCCCAAGGCTAGCAGATCATGTGTGTGGAGTTTTTCATCAATCTTATAAGCCGTTCTGGAAAAGAAGATTTTAGAAGTTTTTAATTTTCAATCCAATATGGCTGCTGAACCACGTGACTGATGACGCCATCAATTTTATTCTCACATAAACTCAATCCTCTCCAGCCAAAAGACACCTTACAAATTCCAGTTCTCACCATACTTCTTCAACTTTATCCTTCTTCCTCTGATCCACTTTCACCTAACCTTCAAAAAAACATATTAACGAAGAATTTAAAAAGTAGGCCTCTCTTCCCGTACTGACATATTGCTTATATACCTCCCTGTTCCTTCATTCTCTGCTCTCCTTTGTCGATCTCCTATCCTTCTGTTCCTGCTTCTGAACCTGTGCTGGAATCCTTAATCCCTCTTAGGAATCCTTCATGCCCTCATTTAGGGAATTTCCCCAGATAGTTTTCACGGCTTAGTTTTAAAATGTTTAAACTTTCCCCAGAAGTGTTTTATTCTGTTGTATATTATAACACATTTTTCTTGTTCTTCAAAAGGTTGTTTTCGAGTTGCTCACCAAATAGTCAAGAGCAAGCATCCTTCCTCTTCCCCTCCTACATTCCCCCCTCACCCATCCCTTTCAAATACCCCCCCTTGCCCCTCCCCTCCTAAAATCCCCCTCCCTCCTCCCCTCCTAAACTCCACCCTCACCCATCCCCTCCCAAACTCCCCCATCACCCCTCCCCTCCCAAACTCCCCCCTCACCCCTCCCCTCCTAAATTCCCTCCTCACCCCTCCATTTCAAAACTCCCCCTCCCCCTCCCCTTTAAATCTCCCCACCCTCCTTTTTCTCCAATTCTCCCCTCTCACCCCTCCTCGTCAAAGTGTCCTCCCCGCTTCCTCTCCCTTCCAACTCTTTTCTCCATCTCCTCCAACGTTCTTCCTCGCTCTGCCCCCCCCCCCAACCCTCAAACAACACCTCACTGTGCCTCATCCAATCACCATCAAAACTTTTGTCATCCTCATCCTTCCCTTTCTCTTAATGAATGAATGAATGATAGTTTAAAGGCCATTTTTCCCCGCTAGAGTGGGGGTTGGCCTTGCAGGCCCCATCACCCTATTTCTCCTAGCTCTTCTGAAATCTCTGACACCCTATCAAGAGCTCTCCCTACCTCCTCCTCCTCTTCCTCATCTTACCCTAGCCCTCCCCTCTCCTGTCCTGTATCAGATGCTCCCCCTTCCTCTTCCTTAACGGTATGGACCTCAAACATCCGGGGCCTTCGCTCAAATCTGATTGATCTCTCCATACAGGTTGCTTCTGACAAACCAGACATAATCTGCTTCACAGAAACTTTCCTCCTTCAAGATGTATCTGATTCCTTAATATCTTTCCCTGGTTACTCCATCCTCCGGTATGATAGACCTGAGCCTCGTCCTGGAGGTGGGGTTGCTATCTTTATCAAGAACTCTCTTCCTCACTCTCCCTGCACTGCCCTCTCTCCACCTCACCCCCAGGAGTACCTCTGGCTGCGGCTTCCCCATTTGCTCCCACCTTTTGTTCATATGTGTTTTGTACCATCCACCAAACAGTGATAACTCCATCTACATCTCGCTGTCTGATAACATGGACCAACTTCAATCAACTCATCCCAACTCTCTCTTCCTCATATGTGGTGATTTCAACTGTCATAATGCCAGCTGGCTGGGTGGGGGTACCTCTCTCACCAGCCATGGCACCTCAGTAAAGGACTTCTGCGACTCACTGGGACTAACACAATCCGTCAATTTCCCTACCCAGATATCAGTCAATGGAGCATCTTCTCTACTAGACTTGGTTATGACAAACTTCCTTGCAAATGTCTGCTGCTCTTCTTCTGCTCCAATGGGTTCATCTGACCATATGCTTTTTAAAGTAGACGTCTCTCTGGCCATTCTCAGAGAGGCTCCTCAACATCGATGAGTCTGGCATTTCACTCAGGCCAACTGGCACGGTCTTCAAGCAGCCATAAATCATCTGGACTGGTCTCCCATCTCTACTGCCTCTGACGTAAACTCATCCTGGGAATTCTTCCAAGGTAAACTGCTCTCTCTCATGCACAGATGTATCCCATCCTGTCTTCAGTTGTCATACCGTTCCTCCCATCCATGGTACACAGAATCTTGTGGTGAGGAAGTTGCCCTGAAACATCTTGCCTTTGCCTCCTGGAAAGCAAATCCAACAGAAGGAAATCTCATTTCCTTTCACAAAGCCCAAAACAAGTGTGTGTCCATCCTCAGGAGAGCCAGGAAACAATATCTCTCTACTCTCAAGAGTGAACTCTCAAACCTGTCTCCCTCTTCCAAATCCTGGTGGCGTCTTGTCAAATCTTTTTCTGGTGTTTGTTACCCCTCCATCCCCTCCCTTACCTCAAACGGCTACACAGCTGACTCCGCACATGAAAAAGCTGAATGCCTCAACTCTGTGTTTGCCTCAAAATCTTGTGTTCCAAACCCGTCTCTCTCGGTACCCACCATACCCAGTCGTACCCAGCTGCTCCTGGACTCTGTGTCCTTCTCTCCTGACAAGGTGGAGAAGTTTCTGTCAATCCTCGTCTCTGATTCTGCAACTGGACCAGACAGCATCAGCCCACTGGTCCTAAAATCCTGCTCTGCCGCTCTTTCACACCCTCTCTATGTTCTCTTCACCTTCTCTTTTGCTCAATGTCATCTGCCTTCAGCTTTGAAATCAGGCAACATTACCGCTGTACACAAAAAATGTGCAAAAACAGATCCTTGCAACTACAGACCAATCAGCCTGCTCCCAATCATCAGCAAAGTCATGGCATCCATCATTGCTTCGGATATCAAATCCTTCGTCTTCTCCAATGGCTTGATCTCTGATCATCAATTTGGATTCAGACCAGGTCACTCGACTCTGGACGTGTTGCTTCTGCTGTCTCAACAATGGATGGAGGTCCTCAATGTCAAACAGGAAATTAGAGGTGTCTCCCTTGACATATCACGTGCCTTCGATACAGTCTGGCACGCTGCTCTTCTCACCAAACTCTTCTCCTATGGTATCCATAGAAATCTCCACCCATGGCTTGTGGACTTCCTCCCTGGTCGTAGTCAATGTGTGGCCCTGAATGGATTTCTCTCATCTCCCCTTCCTGTTCAGGCTGGAGTTCCCCAAGGCAGTGAGTGTTCTGGGCCCTGTGCTTTTTCTGGTCTTCATCAATGATCTCTCCGACTCCCTGGAAAATCCTCTCTATCTTTTTGCTGATGACTCCACTCTCTGCCGCTCCATACCTCATCCCTTAGATCGGCAGTCTGCAGGATCCCCTCTCTCTCTCTCTGCAGACCTGGTCAAAATCACTGACTGGTCAAACAAGTGGAACATGTCTTTCAATCCTGACAAATGTCACACTCTCACTATGTCTCTTCGAAAAGACCATCTGGACAACCCTCCCATATACTTTCTGAATAATCCTCTCCAAGAAGTTCTGTCACTCAAGCCTTTGGGTCTCACTATCTGCCATGATCATTCCTGGGAAAACCACATTTCAAGTCTGGCCTCCAAAGCCAGTCGCCGACTGGGCATCCTCCGTCGTGCGAAGTCCTCCTTGGCACACCTGAGCTCCTCACCACATACAAGGCTTTCATCGGCAGCTCAATGGAATACTGTTCTCCCCTCTGGGCTGGTGCTCCTGCCTCACACCTAGCTCGGCTTCACGCTGTTGAAACCAAAGCTTTCAGAATCATTGGAATCTCCTGCGATGAAGCTAACTCCGAGGGCCTTTCACTTGCTCACCCCAGGCAGGTTGGTGGTCTTTCTGTCTTCTACCGACTCCTCTCCAGCCTTGCTCCCACAGCTGTCTCTGGGCTCTGTCCCCCAAATATTCCTACAGGTCGCACAAGATCTGCCTGCAACCCTCTCATGGTTAAACTGCTAAAATCAAGACTCTCTGCTCACCTTCATCCCTCTTTTCTCCTGCCTCTGGAACAAACTCCCTCACTCTCTTCAATCCCACTCCTCCCTCCAGGTCTTTAAAACAGCTGTTCACCACCATCTCCTATTTTCCCCCATCCAAAACCTTGATCTTTTCTACCCCCGCTAATTTCACCCCAGATTCACTTTTTTGAAATCCCAACTTCCTTCCTGCAAGTCCTTGCAATGTCCTTGTGTTTTATACTTCTCCCACCCCTCCCCCCCCTTCCCACACCTCCTCCCCCCAAGCCCTCTCCCTCTCACAGATCTCCCGATGTCCCTGCTCTCAAATGTTGTGTTTGTGTGCTTCCCCTTCCCTCCCCATCTTGTCTACCGCTACCCTTATTATATACTTTGTGTGTGTTTGATTTTTTTTGTGTGATAAATGTTAGCTATTTCACGAGCCTCGATCCTGCATACAAAAAAAAAAAAAAGGATACTGTTCAAAATGACCTGCCACCCTGTCAACATTTACGTCAAGAACATCATGCAGAGGAACTTCGAGATTTTACAGAATGATCCTGAAACTGCCTCGATCTTCCAAAAATCACCTCTCATGTCTTTAACGTAGGAGAGAACTTTCCAAATCCTCTGGTTGATGAACGATTACCATGTCGAGGAATATTTAGGTGTTCACTGAGTTACTGTAACAATTGACATTTAAACAAAACAAACCGCAACACTCTCAGAACCGAAAGGTATTATTAAAACTTGTGGACTTCTTTGACTGCACCTTTGCGAATGTCACATTTTTTGCAAATGGAAATTCAAATGATCTACATCAGTGAAACTGGCTGAAGATTGCACAAACACTTCCGTGAACACTTGCTCGATGTAGGAACGAATCTTACATATTCTGATCACCATGCCCTTTACGTGAGTTTTCCTTCTAAAATGACCCAAGTAAATTCGATCATTGTAAAATGACCAAAGTGAGAGATGAAAGGATTTTATGTGGACCTTGTGAAGATTGGCCTTAGCAATCGAGGCAGCAGTGTGTTAACTTATTCACCGCCTAAATAACTAGGTGGCATTATCTCAAGCAGGGCTTAGACCCATATTGTTATAAAAGGATCTTTGTCCGAGGTCATGATGTACTTGTAACGATGTGTATACATACATGAGGAAGAAGATAATTGGTTTCAGTCCGTTTAATGTCACGTACATTTTTGGCATATCTCGCGAGATTGTGAGTGGGACAGGCGACCGTGAATGGTGGGGACGGGTTTTAAGGCTTGAAGTTGGGAGGGGATTGACGCTTCATGGTTTGGATGGCGAGGGCGTGGACTTCGTGTCTTTTGGGGGTGGGGAGGGGGGTGAGTTGCAGACTTGGTCACATTTTGCATTGCATGGGATGTTACTTGGGCCCCTGTTAGTCCACTGCAATATATGTTGACTGTAGTCCTAAATTATGTTCCGACTAAATGGCCTGCTTCATCAATAATTTCACTTGGATGAGAGGGAACATGATGAATATTTGTGTTTCTGGCGTGCAATAGGAGACCAAGTGCTAAATTTTTCGCTTCATCTAACGAAAATTAAATCACACTATTTTTTCCCCACTCCATCGGCATGCACTTTACACCACGTGCTAATTCCCCAATAGATGTGCTACTTCCACAGATATAAGAATGATATATACGCACAGTATTAACTGTAATAATAATCTAAAAACATTAATATGCACTATTAGACAAGTAAATATTAGTAATTAGCAATAAACAATGTGAATTTTGCATATTTACTATGGTGTTCGGGTGCAAGAGAGATTGTGTGAAGGAATGAAGGATTGATGTGAGAAGGATTGACGAAAGAGAAGGAATCAAGGCAAGAAGTGAAGAAGACAAAGGGCGGTTGCCGTGCTGTGGTGGTGTGGAGTTTGATTAAAGCCTGTGGAATACAAGGAACGGTTCCCTGTCGCGGAAGAGCACCATGTTGGCGACGAGGAGAAAGAACAATGGCACACAGGATGGACCTACTGGCTCCACGAACGTTTGGCAATGGCGACGAATACAACAAAGCACAGTGATGGAGAAAATGGCGACGGAGCTTGGAGTATGACATGGCCATTGCGAACATTACCAAGAAGGAGCAAAAGCATGCTGTCCTGCTGAACATCGCCGGCCAAGAGGTGCAATCCATCTTTGAGACTCTCACCAATACGGGAAATGTTTTTGACACGATGATTGCTAAACCCAACGAACACTTTGAGCCTCAGCAAAAAGCTTCATTTGAACATCACGTTTCACCACGCTGGACAAACAGCCCCTGAGCAGATTGCTAATTACGTTACTGCGGCTATGGAAGTTAGCGAGATGGGGTGATTTTGAGCCTCATGACGACGATGAGGCAAGAAAAGACCAAATCCTAGACAGGTGTGTATTGCTATGCTTGCACAGACATCTCCACTTAGCTAATCTAATTTCAACATCGACACCTTGCTCCGGATAGCTTGTGCTATGGAAGTATCTGAGACTCAATCCACACCAATTCAATAAAAGACCATCAATATCCTCAACACAGAGACCGTTACCCTCGTCAACAAAATTCATTCTCAGAAAAAATCGAATTAACCACCTTTGTGTAAATAACACAATACAAAATCTGGTGACATCACGAGAAGTTTCAGCATATCTAAACGTTGTTGCTTCGGCTGGGAAGCCGTAGGTCACACATACGGTGGTGATCACTGCCTGGCAAATGGGAAATTGTGCAACCACTGTCACAAGCTTAACCATTACAGTCGAGTTTACATGGCAAGAAACCAGAAAATCTGTGCAGACACCACCAACTCCAAAGGTCACTTTGTGGGATCCATGCGGACAGATTCTGAAGATGATGATGGGGAAAGTTATGTCTCTAATTGCACGGATCGCCCAACAGGGATGAACACCACAACAGTCAAAATGGATAATATTCTTGTGCAAATGATTGTCGATTCTGGGGCTTCTGTTAATCTATTAGACAGAAACACTTACCACAGGCTTTGTCCACTGCACTAAATCCAAGTCAGTGAACACATTCTTCACATGTGGTTCAAATTTTATTCTACCTGTTCAGGATACGTTTAACAGCTATCTGGAGTATAACAACAGGAGAAATGTGCCCAACATATTGATAGCGGATGTATCGGGATGATACAGGATCTCTGCTCATCCGCCATCCACCTTGGGATACTAAGTGTTTCCCTACCTTTTCAACTTGCACCGTTACAAATGGCCAAGGTGCTAATTAATCATGGGAGGTCATCAATGTTGACATGTGCGGTCCATTTCCCACCCTTAAATACATCCTTGGCATTGTCGATGAATGTTACCGATGCCTGGAGGCGATTATCCTGTCATCCACCTCTACCCAGTCCGTCATTAAAGGTCGAACTACCGATGTTCCATTCACGGATCACCACATGAAATTTGTATCAGACAATGGAATCCAGTCTATCAGTTTTGAGTTCAAACAGTTTTGCAGCCTTCATAGAATCAAACATTGCACAATCACAACTTATTGGCCTCAACCCAACTCTGAGAAAGAACGTTTTTTTCCGCACTCTAGGTAAAGCTCTTCACACAGCACTCATCGATCACAGCAATTTGTGTCAGGAACTCTTCACATTTCTGCCCAATTATCGTACAACACCGCATTGTATCACAGGGGCATCTCCAGCAGCACTTGTTTTGTTTGAAGAGAAGTCCACACTAAAATCCCTTACATTCCAACTGGGACAACAATCCTCTACTCCAAAATGCTCCTGACCGAGACTGGGTTATCAAAAAAAATAAAAATAAAAATTGGATTGCCTGCGGCACACTTCATCCCACGACACACATGTAGGTGATGCAGTTATTTTACAACAACCAAAACAAAATTAGTCTTGAGTACTTCCTATGATCCACACCTTTATACAGTAGTAGCAGTAAAAGGAACAGGTATTTCACTTCAAGGATGTGGACAGAAAATCATGTCACCTGCATGTGTGTCAATCAATCATGCATCACCTACATGTGTGTCATGGGTTGAAGCATGCATGTCACGTGGCATCCTCATTTTATTTGCTGCTTTGTTCGATAACCCAGGACATTTTGGAGCACAGGATTGTTCAACCGATTTGGATTGTGTGCAATTTTGGTGCAGATTTCTCTTCCCAAAATAAGTGCTGCTGTTGATGCAACTGTCATGAAATGCGGTTTTGTACGATAATTTAGCAGACATGTGAAGAGTGACTGATACCAATTCAGATAATCAATGCATGATGTGTGAAGAACTCTACCCATAGTGTGGAAAAACGTTCTATCTCAGAGTTGGCTTGAGGCCAATAAGTTAATGTGTATTGTCTGATAAAATGTGTTGATAAAT